>NW_021703772.1:74304803-74395371 GCF_005190385.1 Monodon monoceros
GAGTATTCTCTTCCACTTCGGCCTTACTTCTGATGAAATGCCATCTTTGCTCAATTTTTTAAAACCCTGAAAATGATTTAAAGGAGTTTACACAAGGTGGCTACTATGTCATGGATAGATTTCTCTTCTTAATTTAAAAATTAAAGACACTATATAAAATATAAAACACTAAATTTATGTAAAGATATGTATGGTTACATCTTTCATTGACATGTATGCAAGAAAAATAAGTCCATTTCTGCAAATTAATATTTGCGCATCTTTCAAATGATGAAAGATTAATTTCTCCTGCTATTAGAGCACAAACAGTTTTATCTTTAGACCTATTTTTTCATACATCTTGGCACCTTTGTTTTTCAACCAATAGGATTTCCTGATTGAAATAAGCTGAGGGATGATGTGACTAGTTGACCAACGTTTGATATCAGATGGTTATCAGATCAAGAAAAAGTTAGGCTCTGTTTGAAGCAAATGAAAGACAAGCACTAGATGAAAAAGGAAGCAATAATGATGCAAAGGACAACTGAAGAGATGCTCTGCATTTTCAGCAACCTCAAGCAGCAATGGCAGAACTTGACTGCTGAGAGAAGTCTGAAGCAGTGACCCCAGATATATCACATAAAAGTACTATTGCAACCTTGACACCTGCTACTAATAATCAAAACCAAATGACCTGGTCAGTCATAACACCTCACTGAACCTCACTTCATTCATATAAGTAAGAGAGTTAGAATAAATAATTTCTTTTATTTCCTAAATTTGATATTAAAAGTTATAAAATGCAGAGAAAAAAAAAACAAGTGTAAAGAAAGCTTATCCAGAAGCACAAAAGTCTGTATACCAAAGACAGAAAAAATTTTGACAAGTTGCATCGGTCTCTTTTCACATCATCCATGAGAATTTGGTTGAGGTGAAATGAAAATAATAATGAAATCAGAAGGTCTTTTCTAAAACATCACTGTTTTCTCTCTGTATGAGCAGTCCAAACTAGGCTATAGCCATTTAAAGATTTTTTGTTTTGTTTTGTTTGTTTGATTTTGTTCCTCCTGGTAATGGTATGAGCAACATCTATCTCTCTCTCTTGATTTTAAGTTCTGTGATAAGAAAGACTATATATGTCTGGTTCTTAGTTATATATTTCCAGAAATTAGTGTAGTATCTAGTGCTTAATGGATACATAATAAATATTTGTTGAATGAGTAGAATAAATGAATTACAGTGACAAACTTAAATATATCTTTTTTTCCTAATCTGGTAAAAAAAGGTGTCAAGTGGAGGCCCTGGGAAATTATAATGTCCAGTAACTTATTAGAGTAGTTTGAAATATAGTTATCTTATTTCCATTGAGTTTTCTTCATCCTATTTTACTTCTGTTTTTCTTACACGTACCTGAGTTTGAAGATAATTTGGGGAATTGAAAAAATCCATTCAGCCAGGGCTGAGTTCCTCAAAAATTTACCAATTACATTTTTGCTAACTAAAAACAAAGATGTTCTAATATATGAAGAGTTGTATGACCTCAAATACATAATATCATATACATAACACATAATATGTAATATGTATCAAATATGGCAGAATTTGTAACTGCTAAAAAAAAAGTCACCTGCTTAGGTAATTTTTTTTTTTTTTATTGCAGTACGCGGGCCTCTCACTGTTGTGGCCTCTCCCGTTGCGGAGCACAGGCTCCGGACGCGCAGGCTCAGCGGCCATGGCTCACGGGCCCAGCCGCGCCGCGGCATGTGGGATCTTCCCGGACCGGGGCACGAACCCGCCTCCCGTGCATCGGCAGGCGGACTCTCAACTACTGCGCCACCAGGGAAGCCCCTAAGGTAAGTTTTTCATGTTTCAAATATATGAAAATATTTGGCTTTATTCTTCATTAAATTTTACAAGACACTAATTTACACTTCCCATAATCAAAGTTCATCTCATTTAAAATCACTTCAGTTGAAAAATATGTCCCAGTTAAAGTAGGTAAGTAACCTGTCACAACGAAAAGCACAAAACCAAAATGCAAAATCTTAGCTGATGAAACACTAAATAGCCCCCACCAGCAGTAGAAATCAGCAATATTAAGGTCCACGTTACAATATTCAACTTAGCCTTGCCATATGAAGGTAACCGTTTTCCTCTAATGCACTGGTTGTTAAAAGCAGGAATTAAGCAATCTAGTTTTAAATTGGCTTAAACCAAAACTTAAAGTGAATGAGGTCTCAGTTTTTGTCCCAGTTATTACATAACCATTATGCACTTCTACTTAGAAAAGTAGGCCAAATATGTATAAATATGAAAGAAAATCCTTATTCAAATAAATATGAAAATTTTCCATTCTTTGTCGGGAGACTTTGTTTATATTTTGGCTTTCCTCTGTGCCACTTTGACTCTATAAAAAATTTAAACTGGGAAAGTTACGGAAAAAAGCCTTAGCATAATGTTGTAACCAAAACATTTCTGCCAGAGAGAAAAGCAAGGAACGTGGCGGGGCAGATCTGTGTAGGCAACTTTTCTAAGAACGTAGATTTTTAAAAGACTGGTTATTCTCACTTACTGAGCACAAGGGTGAACACTTCATATTCTCTTTCTGGGTCTAAGCCAGTCCATTTAATCAACATCCAATGCACAAACAACTGTATACTTTTTTCTTTTAAGATTAAGCTATATACTAAGTAGTTTTTGGGATAACCTGATGTATAATTTCTAGCAACAAAAAAATAAAATATTAGTACAGAAAACAGACCTAGAACCAAGTAAGAGTTCAAAGCAGAATGCTGTAAATGTTGACTTTAGGAGGATTTTTAAATACCAAAGGGTTATTAAATAGTATATTATTAAAGAAATTCTTTTGTTAAGAAAAAATGTTCCAGATATAAACAAAAGTAAACAAAGCAAACTAAAAATTAGAATTCTATTATGTTACTTTTGTATACAAATATGCATGGGAAAGTACTGGAAATACGTATCTCTCAAATGTTAAACAGTCTTTTCTTTGAAAAGTTTTTGGTCTTACCCATTGTTTTTCTGTATTTTCTAGAAATACTGCGTTGGACATAAATTACTCTCTTAATTGGGGAGAGATGTTAAGAGCTACAGGAAATTCAACAGATGACAGAATATTTGGTAGTTGGAGAAAAAAATGAAGAAATATGATTTGATCTGAACTTTGATGAACAGTGAAGGTTTTCTGGGTGCAGGGAAGAGCATAAATGGCACATAGGTGGAAAGTAGCAGCACAGAGTTCAGGATGCTAGCACATGGGCTGCTTAAGGGAGAAGTGTGAGATGGCACTGTGGAAAGTTGGTTTGGAGTCAGGTTATGGGTAGTCTTCAAAGCCATGCGTAGGGCTCTACTTGACTAGGGTGACAGAGGGGCAGGGGCAGAGAATACTGACAGCCCATGAGCAACGGACTCTCATGAGCATAGCAATTTGGACAAGGGTCTCCTTATGGTAGCTTATGATGCTAATTGGAAGCAGGGAAATTTCTCAGAAAGTTTTTGCAAAGTTCCCTTGAGAGGTTTTTTGGTTCTAATAAGGATTAGGCTAGGGAGCAAGAGATCTGAAGCCTTTTCAGAGTCAAAGTTACAAGGATTTGCTACCTGACTGACTCTAAAGACATCTCGCGAGGGTGGGCTCTAGGAAGACTACTAGGGTTTAACAGCCCATTGATCAGAAGAGGAGTCAACTGGCAGAGCCTGACCTCAGCCCACTAGTTAAAACCTCAAATTAATGCTCTGACTTGAGAATGTGAAAGAACTGAGTTTGCTCAAGTATGCAGGGCAGAAATATAAATCTAAGAACAAAATTCTGGAGAATTTCTTATTTCAGGGGCAAGAGGAGAAAGACAAGCCCTTGAGGAAGCAGAAGGAAGTTCAAATACAACCAAGAAGTTTCATCTCACAGGAGACAAGAAGGGAGAATATTTCAAAAGGGAAATAAACAGCAGCACAGTCAAGATGTTCCGAAGGGGTTGGGAAAGAATGTTGAGGGTTTCAGCTTCACTCCTGACTCCCTGTTTGTGCCCCTCCCAGCCTCTGAAGCTGTAACACTGTCCCCAAAACACCCCCTATACAGATGAATATGTTAGAGGAGAGAAAGAATAAAGCAACAAAAACTGCCCTGAGATCTGTTTAGCTCAGAAACACTGGGTTTTAAACCTAGAAGGATTTCAAGGTCAGTTAGTGTAAACTTTCATTTCACAGACCGAAAGTGTGAGGCTGCCACCAGACTATGTGACCTGCTCCAAAATCTCAGACCCCTGGAAGTACTTTAGTGCTTGTCTAGTCCACATTTCCACTGACACCAATCTTAGCTAGTTTCTTCTAAAAAAGTTAGAACCACAGGAAACATCACTTTATTTATGAGTAAGAATTCTGAGTCATTCTCTTTTAGGCCTTTTGTCTGGATCTAAGGCCTTACTTTTCCTTGAAGTAGGCTTATCCTTAGTAAAGACTACCCCCTTGTCCACCATAATTAGTATCCAAGTTTTATTATGATTTGTTTTGCTTGTTTTACGGTTCACAGGTAACATGAACATAGGAAATAATATTTTTCTTTCAAAGAAAAGCTAAATAGACAAGAAGGAGTACTGGGAAGGAGAAAATGGGGTACTGTGTGAGTACACATCAGAAACATTTGACAGAACTAGCTGAACTGTGAGAAGTGAAACATGAAGGAAAAATGGACGAAAAGAGCAGCCTTAAGGGCTCTCCATCTTCTCCCGCCACATGAAGGAAAAGATATAAGAACCTGATTGAGAAGATCGGGTGGTCACAGTGTCCCCAGAAGTCAGTAGGGAGGGCCCTGTACCCAGGACAGTGGAGATGATCTCTGGAGAGAAGGGGTGGATGGAAGTTGGAAGCAGCCTCCATGTTAGTTGGAGGAAAAAAGTAGTGTGCAAACGGTCACCCTTATACAATTGACCAAGATGTAACTACTTTGGAGAGCAGCTGTTTTGTGAAAAATTAAGGTGATATTATCTGTTATGGACTGAGGGTTTGTGTCCCCTCAAAATGTGTATGTTAAAGCTCTAACCATCAATGTGTCTGTATTTGGAGATGGGGACTCTAAGGAAGTAATAAATGTTAAAAGTGGTCATAAGAATGGGGCCCTGGCGAGACCTGACGGCCTTCGGCGACCCATGCCAGTTCGCTGTGCTGCTCTCCGTCTCAGACCACTGCATGCACTACACCTGCGCCTTCACTTACTCCCTGACGCCCGTCATGTCCGGCATCTTTGGCATCAGAAGGCTGGCCACGCGCTACCACACGTACCTGCCCTACCCAGGCTCGTGGCAGGCTCCGGGAGGTCCGTTCCAGGCCAGCTCGCTGTCCAACCACCTCGACTAGGGTGCATCGACTGGCTCCCAAGAGTTCTCCATGGTGGGCCGCGCATCCTGCCACCCAGCACCAACGCCTCCACTGGCTACGCTGGGCTCAACCCCAGCCTCCTGAACCAGAGCGACATGGTGGAGACCCAGGGCAGCCACAGCAACTCCCGCACCAACACAGGGCCAGGCCCCTGGAGGACGCCATACAGCTGCCCTTCCGAGGCTGCGCACGCCCCTCCCTGCCGGGACCGGAGTTGCGTAGGCGGTGCAGCGGAACTCCGCCCGGAAGCGCCTCTTTCCCCGCCAAGCCTTCCGTTCTGGAGAATCCCGCCTGGGCTCGGCCACCGGCCTGGGAGGAGCACGTCGCTGTGAACGGTGATCGCTGATCTCACTCCGGGTCGAGGCCGCCCGGCCGCCTGTGCTTCTGAGGTCCGTGCAGTTCGCAGTTGCTGTTGGTCCATCTCAGATTTTTCAAACCAGACAGAACTTGAGGGTGTCTACTTCACCACCACGTGGACACGTTGTAAGGCAAATGGGAAGATTCCGAGGGGGAAACTGTGAGTGCTTCTGATTTAGCAATGCTGTGAATAAAAGAAAGGGTTTATACCCTTAAAAAAAGAAAAGAAGACTGGGGTCCTGAGCTCATAGGGGTAGTGTCCTTATAAGAAGACACCAAGGAGCTTCCTCTCTTTCCATGCAGACACAAAGAGGTCATGTGAGCACACGGTAAGAAAGCAGCCATCTGCAACCCAAGAGGTGAACTCTCACCAGACACCTTGGTCAACCCTGCCAATGCCTTGATCTTGTTTTTCCTGTCTTCAAAACTGTGAGTAAACAAACATATTGTTTAAGCCATTCAGTCTGTAGTATTTTGTTTTGGCAGCCGGAGATGACTAATATAGTTCCCTCTCTGTGAAGTGAGACAAGAGAAGTACCTACTCATTGGCTAATGTGAGGATGAATTGAAATATATAATGTATGTAAAGTGACTGGTACAAAACTAAGTACACAATAAATATTAATTAAAAATAATAAAGGAACAAGGTTATTTCACCTACCATGGTTATTTATAAAATAAGCCACCATGAGCTCTAAAATAATTATGATGTCACTTTTAACATTTCTAGTTTATATCTCATTTGGATAACAAAAATCCAAATTTAGAACTTAATTTCTAGTGATATTATAGAGGGATCAGAAATTGAAAGCTCCAAAGATACTGAATTTAGATACTTTCATCATATCAGAGTGTCACAGAGTGAGTTGCTTTTATTCCTGCTCTTACTTCAATGAATTCTAACAGTCTCAGACCTTGAGACAGTCCTCATGACATCGTCACACCACAATGAAGCTCTTAAATCTACTTTAGTATGCAGCGTAATTTGGACATTTCCCTACCTCTTTCATGTAGTTCTTTGATAAATAGCTATACCTTATGACTTGTGGTCATTTAAAAATATGTATCACCTTTAGTCAATTTCCTCTTCTAATCTTCAGATTAAAAAAACATTGAATCTGGTTGCTTTTGCACAGCTGTCCTGTTTTCCTGGAATTGTCATAAATGATGTGCATGTTAAAAGGCATGGACTCACGTTAACATTCTTTCTTCCCACATGTCTTAATCAGAGGAGGCTTTATTATAAGGCTAATGAAGACTCAGCACCCTTCAGTTATGTGGGCCCCTCCCAAGGATCTGGCAGAAACTCTGGGAATTTTGTATTCATAATTCTGTATTACATTTTTTAAGAGGGCCTTCCAAATTATATACAATCTCCCAAACCAGGATCAAGCCTTGCTATTGCTATATCCTGTGAGCTTTCAAAATCTTTAATATTTAAAGTAACATTTAAAATTTAAAAGCAATTCCAGTTTAAAAGAAATCAAGCTATGGAGAGTAGTCTGTAACAAAATAACTGTTTATAGATCTCAGCCTCAAAATTGAACCAAAACAGATATTTCTGTACATACTGATAGGTCCCAACTTTATTTTAGCACCACAAGTCTTTCATCAAATTCAGTTTTATGAAGTGGAACTTCTCTAGCCAAAGAAAATCAAGAAGAGCTTGCTCACTCACCACACCTTCACCGTAACCACTGAAGCACCTCTAGAGAGCTGGATGGGCTCTCTCCCCACAGCAGTTTGAAAACCACTAATCTAGACACCAGTACACAATGGAAATATAATTGGAGACAGAGAATGGATGGCTCACATGATTTTTTTTTTGCAGTGTGTAAGTGCTTTATAGTAGAAGAATCTACAAAGTAAGACTATAATTCACCCATCCCTGTAGAATGAACGACCATCTCTTTGATGGGTGAGATACATTTATTCCTAGAGTCATAGGAGAACTGTGCAAGATGAATTTTCAAGGCTTTTTCTTTTCAGTTGATTCTTAGGATAAGACAGGAATAACTTCTTTCAGAGACATTTATATTCTAAATTGTCAAAGATTAATGTTGACAGCTACGAGGTATAGGAAATACATAGAAGCATAGTTCATGTTTTAGCAGATGAATTCTTTTTTTTCTTTATGGAACCCTAAAAACCTATGTCTTTTAAAAAGGCCTTGAATCCAAGTGCAAAACACCCAAGAAAATACCCTCTATGTCCCACATATCACTAAGACTTGCTTCTAATTATATTTTTAATTTCACCCCCTTTGAAAACATTTCCTGATCCAACTGAATGAGATTTCAAAGGTATCTTCTTGACTCTAGCTCTTCTAAACATTCAGTGAACTTGATTTTCTTTAGGAAACAGGCTGCATTATTCACATTGCTCTCCTTTTTATATATGGAATATAAACTATCAATTTTTTTTTTTTTTTTTGCGGTACGCGGGCCTCTCACTGTGTGGCCTCTCCCGTTGTGGAGCACAGGCTCCGGACGCGCAGGCTCAGCAGCCATGGCTCACGGGCCCAGCCGCTCCACGGCATGTGGGATCTTCCCCGGGCCAGGGCACGAACCCGTGTCCCCTGCATCAGCAGGCGGACTCTCAACCACTGCGCCACCAGGGAAGCCCTATCAATTCTTTAATCATGTCATTTGTTACATTGTTTAATTCTTCTTTGCTAGTCTTAACCTTCAATCATTCCTCCAATCATCCAGTACAAATTTATTGTGTCTATCTGCCAGATTCTATATGAAAACTAGGAGTACAAAGAGAAATAGGATTAGAACTTGTCCTTGAAAGAACTAGATTCTAGAGGCCAGTGATCATGCTGGCTGATTCATCTCTGGAATCTTCTAATGTAGCTAGGTATTTAATAAATGTATTCTATTGCCTTAGAGTAATCATCTAAGCAAGATGCATAAGCATTGCATTTGGTGGAAATTTCTTTTTTTTTTGGGGGGGGTGAAGCAGAAAAGAATAACTTTATTGCTTTGCCAGGCAAAGGGGGACACAGCAGGCTCGTGCCTTTAAAAGTGTGTGTCCCAACCCAGGAGGATTTGGTGAGGAGTTTTACAGCAATGGTTCAAGGGTGGGTTGCTGATAAGATTAGAGTATGTGCAGGGCCGGCACTCCTTTAATCCGGTCTCAGGTAATATCTTTTTTTTTTTTTTTTAACATCTTTATTGGAGTATAATTGCTTTACAATGGTGTGTTAGTTTCTGCTTTACAACAAAACGAATCAGTTATATATATACATATGTTCCCGTATCTCATCCCTCTTGCGTCTCCCTCCCTCCCACCCTCCCTATCCCACCCCTCCAGGCGATGGTGGAAATTTCTTATTTCCATGAATGCTCAGAAATAGATTGTGTAGTTCATTTACCAATCATTTGCTTCTTTTATGTGTGTGTTGTTACTGAGCTTCTCTTCTCATTGGTTTCCTTTCTCCCTTAGTAATATTTGCATCACTGATTATACCTCCAAAGGGGATTCCATCTGGTAATCAGAGCCTCTAGTCCATTAACACCTCACACTTACCTTTCTTTTATTTAAAACATTAAGTTCAAAAAATTTTTAGCCAGCAGGGCCTAGGGGTTATCTCTTACTAGTTTCTTTGCTAGCCTAGAAGGGAAGGAAGCAGTAGAGGAGCCTTATTCATCTGTTCGGAAAACGCCTGGTCTGGGGAGAATACCCACTTTCTATTTATTTTACTTGATGGCCCCCACTTTTACTTTCATCAACCTATACTTCATATACTTTCTGATGTACCCAAGTGCAGCCTGTCGTGGTTACCAATGACTGATGTTATTAAATATACAAAATCATTTTACCAGATGATAAAAGAAGCTACAGTGTCTAAAAATTTCATATATCTAACGTGTTGTATAAACAGCCTAAATCCCTATACATTTTATAACTTCAGCAATCTAAAGGTTAAAGCCTGTCAGTTGAATTTCATGAATTCCAGGAAGAAATGGGGAAGTAGCACCAACTCTTCACTGTATACCAGTGATCAAACATCTCCTCATTACACTTCAGTATTGTTGCCTCTAAAGGTCACCATTGCTGAACATAATCACACAAAATCAAAACTGCAAACTTTATATATCATGGAGGTAGTAAATAGCTTGGAGGTTTATTTTCTGGTGCCTGAACAACATTCTGAACCCATTTATAAATTCCTGGGAACTGTGGCAGGAACCAAACATATTTGCAATGCTTGGCAATAGCTTCAATTAAATCAATTTCCTCTAAAAAAATTATTTTTCAGTCATTTCAAGTGAAAAACACAACTCCTACTCATAAAGCAGAATACGTCTTTTTTTTTTTTTTTTGCGGTACGCGGGCCTCTCACTATTGTGGCCTCTCCCGTTGCGGAGCCTGCAGGCTCTGTGGCCATGGCTCACGGGCGCAGCCGCTCCGCGGCATATAGGATCCTCCCAGACCGGGGCACGAACCCGTGTCCCCTGCATCGGCAGGCGGACTCCCAACCACTGCGCCACCAGGGAAGCCCAGAATACGTCTTTTTAATTGGTCTGTTTAAAATGGATTTTTCCTTCTCTTGTCTTCCTGTAAAAACAAGTTTGATAATTATTTGTAAATCACCCTCAGGATGGAATACCTAAAAGTTGAACTCCAAGGGAAGTCATGCAGTTCATTTAGTAAAGCCCAATAAATGGTATGCCCAAGAAATCACATACGTTCCTTACTTTTTCTATGCATTGATGTTTCTGTATGTTATTTGGGCAGTCTGCCACCTTGTATGATCTATGGCCTAGCTTAATCCAAGCCACCATCAGCTCTTGCCTGTATTGCTACGCCAGCCCAACTGCTTCCACTCTTACTCCCCTGCATTCCTTCTCTGTTCTACAGTCAATATTATCTTTTGAACATATAGCTTATGTAATTTCATTTCTATGGAAGGGAACCCTTCATTGGCTTCTGATTACATGTAAAATAAAATTCAGATTCCTTACCGTGGTCTCCAAAGCCCTGAATAAACTGACCCCTGCTTCTCATTCTGATCACAACTCCTACCATTCTGTTTCCTTACTCAGCTCCAGCAGCACTGTACTCGTTTGTGTTGAACATGCCAAGTAATTTGTGCCTAGAGATTTGCACTTTTATTATTCACCTGTGCAGGTGAGCATCCTGTCCCCAAATCTTGACATGGCCGTTTCTTTTAATTTTTTCCCTTCTAGAATGCTGTCTCTTCTAGAATGCTCTCTGAAAAAATCTGTTTCTACCCATCCAAACTGACTACCTCCCCCTCCTGCAGACTCTCTATCCCATGCCCCTTCATTGTTTCTTTCATGGAATTTACAATCTGAATTTATAATCTGTCTTATTCAGATAATTTGTTTGCTGGTTTGTTTTCTGTCTCTGCCTTTACTAGTAAACAAATTGTACTTAGTCTGTCTTATTCAGTGACATGTAGTAGAAACTCAATGATAATTTATATAAATATAAATATATGGCTAAAGCCCTGGAATATTTTTCTTGTTAAAAATGTCTTTATGCCATTAAAGCAAGTTTGCAGACAGACTTAATTCAGAAAAAATAACATAACAGTTTGACATGCATAGATGCAGCAAGAGTGTAAAGTATACATTTATATGTTGCACTATTTTACATAGTCATTTATGATTTTTTTTTACTGTAGCATGGTAAATTCAATAGGATTTTTTAGCATGTTATAATGAAAAATGATTTTTACTTAGATTCCTGATACAGTTTTTACTAAAAAAAGATGATAAAGTGTTTGTCTTCCAGTATGCAGCAATCACCGTGGGGTATTTTTTAAATGTCTTCCCGTATTTAAATCAGACCATTCAGTACTGCAGGAGCAGGGGGCCAACTGGTGATAAAATAATGCCCTTCGTTCTGACTTCTTGCCTTGGTGATAAAGAACTTAAGATGGTCAGTTGCTTGTTTTCATATTAGAACATTAAGTTGCCCACTTAAGAATTTAGAAGAGAACAATTCAAAAAGGAAATTAAGAAATCCCATTTTCTATAGCATCAAAAAGATTAAAATACTTAGGAATATAGTTAACCACAGAGGTGAAAGACTTGTACACTGAAAGCTACAAGATGTTGCTGGAAGAAATTGAAGAAGATACAAATAAATGAGAAGACATTCTGTGCTTATGGATTAAGAGTTACTATTGTTGAAATATCCATACTGCCCAAAGTGATCTACAGATTCAGTGTAATCCCTATCAAAATCATAATGGCATTTTTTGCAGAAATAGGAAAAAAGTCTAAAATTCATAAGGAGCCCCAAGGGGCCTTGAATAGCCAAACAATCTTGGAAGAGAACAAAGTTAGAAGCTTCATATTTACTAATTTTAAAACATACTACAAAGCAACAGTAATCAAGATGGTGTGGTATTGGCATGAAGACGGATATATAGACCAATGGAACAGAATGGAGAGCCCAGAAATAAACCCTTGTATATATGGCCAAATGATTTTTGACAAGGATGCCAAAATTTAGGGAAAGGACAATCTCTTCAACAAATGGTATTGGGAAAACTGGATATCCACATACAAAAGAATGAATGTGGACCCTCATCTTACATCATATACAAAAATTAACTCACAATGGATTAAAGATCTAAGTGTGAGACCTAAAACTATAAAACTCCTGAAGAAAACAGAGGGAAAAAGCTTCAAGACATTGGATTTAGCAATGATTTTTTGGATATGACACCAAAAGTGAAGGCAATAAAAGCACAAATGGACAAGCAAGACTACATCAAACTTAAAACTTCTGCACATCAAAGGAAACAATCAAGAGAGTGAAAACTGTCTTTGGAATGAGAGAAAATATTTGCAGGTCATCGGGGGGTTAATATCTAGTGTATATAAGGAATTTCTACAACTCAACAACAATAACAACAAAAACCTAATTGAAAAATGGGCAAAGATTTGAATAGACATTTCTCCAAAAAAGATATACAAATAACCAACAAGCATATGAAAAGATGCTCAACATAGCTAATCATAAGAGAAATGCAAATCAAAACCACGAGATATCATCTCACATCCATTAGGAAGGCCACTATCAAAAGAACAGAAATAACAAGTATCAGTGAGGATGTGGAGAAATTGGAACCCTTGTGCACTGTTGGTGGGAATGTAAAATGGTGCATTTATTATGGAAAACAGCATGGCAGTTCTTCAAAAAATTAAAAATAAAATTACCATAGGATCTTGCCATCCCACTTCTGGGTATACATCCAAAAGGATTCAAAGTAGAACCTTGAAAAGATGTTTGCACACCCATGTTCATCACAGCATTATTCACAATAGCCAAGAGGTGTAAGCAACTCAAATATCCATCAACAGATGAATGGATAAAGAAAATGTATTATATACATACAAAGGAATATTATGAAGCCTTAAAAAAGGAAATCCAATTACATGCTACAACATGGATGAACCTCAAGAACACTAATGCCAAGTGAGATAAGCCAGTCACAAAGGACAAATATGGTATGATTCCACTCACATGAAGTATTTAAAGCAATCAAAATCATAGAAATAGAAAGTTGTTGCCAAGGGCAAGGAGGAGTTAGTGTTTAATGGGTATAGAGTTTCAGTTTTGCAAGATGAAATCATTCTAGAGATCTGTTGCACAACAATGTGGATATGCTTAACACTCCTGACCTGTACACTTAAAAGTAGTTAAGCTGATTAATGTAATGTGTTTTTTACCATAATAGAGAAAGAATTCAGAGTAGAGGTTTCTAGTGTTATCTCCTATAGTTTATAACAAAAATATGCTTACTTCATGAAGTAATTGCTTCTGTTTAATTTTCTGCACTCTGCTTGTTGATAAAAAGTTAGGTAAAATTAGAGACTGAGAGCCACTAAAAAGAACTTTTGTCAAGGCAATCTATCAGATAAAAATTACAAGGAAGCAAAAATGGAAAAAAAAGGTAAAATTGATTCCCACATTAAGATGCTACTTCCCACTGCCATATCCACTGGTTTATCTGTAAATTTAATGTACGTGTTACAATGTGTGAACACTTAATGTCGATGACAGAATTAAGGGTGACTATCTAGAGATTTCATGAAAAAAAAGCCCATGAACTGAATTATTCAGATATTTCTGTCCGTTTTGTATTTCATATAGCATGCTTTAATTACATTATTTATGATTAACTCCCAAGTATCTTCAAAAGAGCTTTAGAAAAGTCTTGTTGTGCGAAATCAAGTAATACATTTCTGTCAACATATGCAAAACAATTGTCAACTCTATTCTTTTGACTGTAACATTAGATTCAATTACCACTTAAGAGAAGTCTAAAAAGCTGTTTTTCTGAGTACAGCCTGGTTTTCATTTCACATTTCTTAGAATATATGTGTGTTGTTGTTATCACTGTTTAAATCTTTACTGGATGTAGATCCACACCTGTGTGTGCCCTACTCCATTCCAAAGAACTTTGTTTCCCTTAGTTTTTCCATCATCTCATCACTTCACATTGCTAACAGTGATTCGAATCCAAACTCCTTATGAGGCAGGGATTGCCTCTGAGAAGTGGGACTGGTGCATTTCTCAGTCTTTGGTATCAGCCATAGCATCCAGGACATGTGCAGTTTGCTACTTCTTAGGAAGACAGGCCTCTCAATGCAGGGATGAAAGAGAATTACAGATAGAGACAGATGATTGGTTTCTTATAACTTTTGACTTCATGCACTGATTCTGTTCAACCTAATGACTTAATGCTGAACCATTACATTTCCCACTGCTGCTGAACTTTATTTCATGGAGTTATGTAGTTTTATGTTTCTTCTCTTATTTATGTTTGTTTGGGGAATTTGTGAAATGCTTTTTGATCTGCAATAAGATGAGGGTTTTTTATATTGCAAAATAATGGGACTACATGCTGCATGAACTACCTTATCCTTTGTTCATTTTGCCCATTTTATTATACCCATTGGTAGTCAATAAATATGTCAACATGCTCTCATGTGAAACCTGTCAGACCTGTGAAGCATGACTCCCCATCATTGGATAGAAGTCTGAAAACAAATTTATCCCGGTAAAGAAATGAATGATAGGTTAAAGTATTTAAATCAGCCAGGAAATGGTAGCAACAATTTTCTTAAATGGCCATATTTAAACAAAGAACACTTTCTTTTTCTACTTTGGAATTATTAAGAAGTCTCAGTCTAAAAGGAAATCTGCAAAGTAAATGCTACTAGCAGCAAAGTAAATTGGCTGCTACCATCATCTTCTAGAGTTTAAAGTCCAATTACCTTAATCTTATCATCTCTTTAAATCATTAAAAACAATGACACATTAACATCAGTAGTTACAAGCTGCACTATTCGTTACAGTAGCCAGTAGCTACATATTTAAATTTAATTAAAATCACACTAGCCACATTTCAAGGGCTCAATAACCACATGTAGCTACCACATTGGACAGTGTAGATAGAAATTATTTCCTTCATCACAGAAAGCTCAATTGGATAGCACTCTCTAAAGCATCATGTAGACACATTTGCCATCATTTTTAGCCTTGGAAAATGTGCTCCACAGTCAAATTGCTAAATGCCACTTGTCTACCTGCACCTGTCCAATTTTACAAAGAATTTTGAGAGATCTCTAATTTGAGGTAAATAACCAGTGCGTGGCTGCCTTGTGAAACATAAGAGCCACTTTCACGGTTTAAGAATTCTCAAATATCCTTTATAAAACATCTAATAATTCCTTTTAGACAATTGTTAGATACTCTTGTTTTTTCTGAATTTCAATGAATTTAGCGAGTAAGCAGTAAACTTGTTTCCATATTAAATATTCAGAAGGACTTTAAACATTACTAAAATCTTTAGTAATAAAGAACTAAAATACCATGCTCCATTCAATTACTACCATATCTTAATTATTTGAGTGTAAGGTCCATTTCTCAATCTGAAAACCACCTCTTAAACAATAATTCATCCTCTTTATTAAATGCAGAAACCCTTTTTTTCATCAAGGAAGTGGATTTTTATCAATCCAAAATGAAATGGTGAGGAGATTGGTGATTAGGAAAGGGATTATTTTAATTCAGGGACAATGGAAGAATACGAAGGGAAATAAGACTTCCTCATCACAGAGTAAATCTACTTGCACATTACCCAAAGGAAGCCATTTCTCTCAAGGCATAGTCATAGCTGTGGTTCCCAATCTACTGCTATGTCTCCTTCCACTCTAAGGCTCACACAGCCACACGTATACACTGTAGGTAGTGGGATTATTAACTCCCCGTCACAGTGCAGCCAGATATTTAAGTGCAAAGAGCGATGAATAGTGGCTTAGGCTATCTACTTCAAAAAGCGTGAGTCACATCAAAGATTAGAGGAAGGCTCTACTCAGGACAACATGCACAGGTAGGACAGTGCATACCCTCCAGCTCTTCAGCTCTGCTTGTCTTAGAATATACCTAACAGTGGCCCTTAAGTGGAAACTGACATTTAAAGAATCTAATTTTAAAGATGAGGCAATTTTGATCTTGACTTGGATAGGTAGTTAATATTTGGTTTTTTTCAGACATTTGTGTGAGTATTTTCACTCCTGTTAACTTTTGCCATTGCTTAGCAATTTAACTTTTGTTATGACTGTGAGGTGTGGTGGAGTCACATGCATTTGGATAAAAACCTTAATCCCTGCCAATTAATGGCTTGATGATCTTGGGTAAATCTCTCAACCCCTTTGAAACTCAGCTTTCCCCTCTGGAAAAGGTGAGCTCTTTGACCTCAAATGAAGTCCACGAGCAGTAAGTCAAACTGCATACGTTGCAAATGCAATATGTACAATTTGTACTAAAAACAAGTTAATTTTTTCAGTTATTTGCTCAGTGCTTCAAAGTTGTAGATAATATTCTTCTTCTTTCCTTCAAGCACTACTACTTTTGATCACTCACTGCATATCCAGCAGTTGCTGAGTCATTTACAAATATTAAGTTTATTTATTATACATATTTTCAGATGAGGAAACTGAGGCAGAGTAAGACTCAGTAATATGCCTGCACGGAACTTGCCCAACACAGAGTTTTATATGCTGAAACCTGGAATTTGAACCCAACTTTCTAATTCCGAAGCCATGGTTTATGCAACTTCCCAATAGATGGAAATATAGTATTTAGTTTAGCCAACGTGTAAGCAAAATCTCAGGAAAGTGTTCACTTGTCTCCAGCAAGGTAGAAAGTATATTGACAATTAACATTCACTTCTGATTAGCCACAGGGAGCTTGACTAGAGATTGAAGGTGTGGGAGGATGCCTTATTCATACCTATTCCTTCACCAGTTAGCGTGGTGCCTTTTGGGCCACTGTAGTTGGCTCTCATTAAATGTCTCTTTATTTGACATAAAAATGTTTTTCACTGATGCTTCAGGGATGATTACTGAAACACATGGATATGTGTAGTGTCTTATTCTTCCAAAATATGGAATTTTCTCTCAGGATTGTTTAAAAAATTAAATAATGAAGTATATATATACGTACACATGTACGCACGTGTACATTTCCATCATGTAGTCATGCATTTTAATTCTTTAACAAGTATGGAGAGAAACAGAATAATTTTCATTTTGGTTAACAGTACACTAATTAAAAAAATTTTTTTTTGAAGTTTCAATTTCTGATTTGTTTCCATATCAGCAGTTTCATTTTTTATTTCTTGAAGAAGTATTAGGTTGGTGGTAAGTCAACAACAAAATTAAAATTTAGCCACTACCTACCAAAATTCTCACTCTGCAACACAAAGATTCAAAGGCGATGAAAAACTCAAGGTTAATAAGATTATCACCATTCTCTCTCTCTCTCTCTCTCTCTCTCTCTCCTTTTGTATTGTGTAGCAAAATCTGTGCCTCTCGGCCTTTCTTCAGTGAGCAGAAGATTGTAATCATTGCTAAAGTCTCAGATTTTTGCTTCTCTGCACAAAAATGAAATCAGTGGTGTGTAGCTGAATGCATTCCAGATAGCAATAGCATATCATTAGCATATCAGTGACAGCAACAAAAAATACATGACAACAAAAACATTGCATACAAATGGAGATGTGTAAGAGTTTTCTACAAAAGAGAAGTTGTTTTCCTTGTTTCCTTTGGAATGAGTCTTTACATTATGGTATGACAGAGCCAAAGCTTTCAAAACCTGGAAATTCTAGGAAATAAAATTGGAAACTCTAACTGAGAAATCCAGATACCATCCCTACTAAGTCACACTGTGTTCCAAAGCAAATCATAATCTCCCAGTGCTCCAAATTTCATCATCTGTCTGACCAAAGCTAACATTGGTCTTCATAAAGCACCTAACAAGGAACCCTCAGTGAAACCTACAGAGTGTGCCTTATAAGGAAGCACTTGGTACAGTCCAACCTGTAAGGATTGTTTTTTTTAAAATAAATTAAGATATAAGAAAATTATTATAACCAGATGTAGTAGGATAGGCTAATACTGAAAATTATAGAAACATATGTAAACACATATAAATAATAATATTAAAATAAAGATAAATATATTTGTATACAATTATAAATAAATATGTATGTATATGTCTCATTCCCTAATAGACAAAAACACAAATGTTCTTTGTCAACAAGGGGTTGTCCTCCCCATCGTGATTCACTTAACAATAATCATTCCCTCCTCTGGAGCCACCTCTGTCTCCTAGAGTCATCTACATCTACATCATCATCTACGACCAGTAGGCAGAAGGAAAAGAACATGGAGGAACCCATAGGGAAGGTTTTATTGGCCTTACTTGGAGATACCATTCACATTCCATTGGGTAGATGGGGTCAAAGGCCCACATCTAACTGCAAGTCAGGCTGGGAAATGTACTAGCTGTGTGTCCAGGAAGAAGAGGAAACAGATTTTGGTGAACAGCTAGCAATATCTACCATATCAGGATTCTCTATATCCTGTCTGTTGTAAATTATCACAATTCTCTTCTAGCATTATCTCCAGCATAGAAAGTTACACTTTTCTCAGTGGAAGACACTCAACTGAAAAATTAAATGTGACTCACATAATTTACTACTCCTTTAGAACCATAGCAAGTCATCCTGGCCTTCTGTGGTTTGATCTCCACACAGCCTTCTCTAAAAGAATTTTAAATGTCATATTTTCAGTGACTTTACAATCTCACTTTATACAGGACTTATTTCAGAAGTAACGTCAGAGAAGTTGGAATCTGTTTTTGAAAAATTTTGGGTTGGCCAGAAAGTTAGATTGGGTTTTCCTGTAAGATGTTATGGAAAACACCTGGACAAACTTTTTGGCCAACCCAATATAAGGCTCATCTCTCTGTACTTCTGACAAATAAAGACTGAGAAAATATTGATCTTGTCATATGAAAGCCATAAAAGAAAAGCCTTTCTCCAAATGACATATACAGTTCATGACAAACCTTTAACCCGAAACTAAATACATTTTTATAAATTAGTAGTGTTTTCTAGGTGTGAGCATGACCCATTTTAATCAGCACACAGAAGAAATTTTTATGAAGTCAGAATGCTTTTGTGCTAGTACATTCCCCTTTAGTTAATTAGACTTTATTTCTGAACCTATGACGCATGCTCTAAAAATTCTAAACTGTTCATAAAATATATTTGAAGAACAGATTGAGGTTTCATTATTTACAACTCAGTCAAGATACCAGACTGGCTAGATTGTAAACCTGCTGATACAGTAGCTTTTCTTCATCAGTCTTTGAATTGTTGCTACTCAAGTTTCTAATTTATGTGCAAATTGAATTTGCCTAATGCATATAGTAAGCTCTTTTCTCTTTCTATTTTTTAAGCAGTTCCCTATACAGTGTGGTTTAAAGCACTCTTTCTGCATCTTACAAAAAGATAATTGTAACCAATAGATTTATTTATTTTCTTTGTTTTTTCTGTTACTTTCTACACACTCCAACCAGAGACTGGAGTGATTTTCTTTCATGAACTAACTATTCATCTGGAAGCAAAGTCTCCTATGCCCTGATCAGATTTAACTCAACTGAGTAACAAATGCACAACTGCTTTTGTGGCATGTGTTGAGAGCACAGAAATCTAGACATCAGGATTCTGTTTTCGATATTATTTCCAATCTTCTCAGTCAGATGATTTGCCATTGCATCCATTTACATTATTTGAAAGGAATACATAATTCCTTCAGTGTGGATTCACTTAATTCCACTGAACCTTCACTTTATTAGGCACTATATGAAGAACTGGGAGTCAAAGACAAAATTTTTACTGTTCTAGGGGAGTGAACAGTTTAGCAGATAAGATGAGCACGACAACAGATCACTCATATTTATGCCAATAGTTATCAACCTCTCAGTGTTCTAGAAATAATTTCAAATACTATAGTCATTGATGGGATATTTGAAAAGATTAAAAGACTCAAAACATGTCAAAAATAATTTTCAAAGTGTCATTCCTACTGAATAACAATTTTGTAGGACTCTAGGCAATATTTGATTCTCTATTTGCTTGGTAACTACAGCATTCTGTTGCTGTTTAAATAGACTGCCCTGACCATATTCTCTTACATATTCACTAGAAAAAGCATACATTGCAGTAAGCATGGAAGTCTTTCATGGGACTTAGCCACCTACCTACCAGAAAAATGTGCCCTGGATAGTGGTGACCATGACAAATACATTTTCATTATGTTTGAGCCATTGTAAATTTGGGGATTGGTTTGTAACCACTGCCTAAAACTGCTCTAATACAACAATATAACTCCTTATACCTACAAATTTGCTACTTTATTCATCCTTGCTCAAGCAAGTGAGCAAGCACTAAGGGGTCATAAGAAAGAAGCTAGGGCTTCCCTGGTGGCGCAGTGGTTGAGAGTCCGCCTGCCGATGCAGGGGACGCGGGTTCGTGCCCCGGTCCGGGAAGATCCCACATGCCGCGGAGCGGCTGGGCCCGTGAGCCATGGCCGCTGAGCCTGCGCGTCCAGAGCCTGTGCTCCACAACGGGAGAGGCCACAGCAGCGAAAGGCCTGCGTACCGCAAAAAAAAAAAAAAGAAAGAAAGAAGGAGGCTAAATAATATTCACAAAATAGTTTCTTCTCTAGCTGATCATTAAGAGCCTTTTTCATAGAAACATCCACATACTTCTTCTTCACACTTTCTTAACAGAAACCTTCTCATCTAGAAGTCTTACTCATTTGAAGTCCCTGACCCTCTAGACAAACTGTTAGCCACTGTCTGTCCACAAATCTGTATAATCTATACCTCTTATGCACGTAGTTTCCAAAAAAAAAAGGACAAGTAGGAGTACTACTTTAACTTGGGACCTTAGAGGCTTTCCCTCCCCAACTGCCCCTCGAGGCAGTCCTGTGTGGGGCTGTAATGTTACCATAGTCCACTGTGGATGGTACCATCTTTAAGCTAGGCTAAGTGTTTCTCTTTTTTCAGTGTACTTTTTGAGGGCCTAGGATTTATTTGAAGGAGAAGGACACAGTGCAGCATGAGTATGTGCAGTGTGTCTGAGCAAACTATTCTCAGTTTACTTGTGCTTTGAGGTTCTTCTTGAGCTGCTGAAACGGAGCCATAGCCCAGGGAGATCAGCCAGCCTAAAGGCAGTGTTATTAAACTGGACTCGAACCATCATCCAAAGGAAGTTATTTACCTTTCCTAGAATAAACATTCCCAAATAAGATTTTTCTTTGACTACTCACAATTCTTCTGAGTTCATCTCCATCAACCTACTTACTGAATGCCTTATTCTCTGCCAAATGTATTTTACAATATTATTTTGACTAATAATTCATTTCATAGTAAAAGAAGGTAGTGGGCATATATTGATGGATTTCACTACATGTAACATGTACCTCATCGTCCAGAGCTGTTGGCTTTATAAACTGTTGTAATAGCCAGGGGGTAAAGTTTTGTGAAGTTGGGGATTTATTCTACATAGAGTTCTCAGATAAAATATAAGACACCCAGTTAAATTTGAATATCAGATGACAAATAAGCTTTTTAGTATAAGTATACACCAAATGTTGCATGGGACAAGCTTATGTTAAGAATTCTCTGTTTATGTGAAATTCAAATTTAATTGGGCATCCTATATTTTTATTGGCTAAATCTGGCAACTCTAGTTCCATAAGATGCAATTCATATTTTGTGCCATCAACAAATAGATGATGCCTTTCTTACATTACCAGGGTACATGAGCCCAATAACCAAAGGGTGGAAGTAGGAGTAGCACTGATCACACCAAATAGTACACTAGAAAACAAGTGGCTTCCTGTCTCTAAGCTTTGTTGCTGCTAGTTTAGAAGTCATCGTTATCATGGAAGGAATGTTTCCACCAGAATGCATAATAATGGTTACATTGAACTGAAAGCTGAGACTCCTCTGCCAAGGAATCAACTGGCAAAGAACAGGGTTGCTATATTTCCTGGTGCTTGGGTTACATATTACAGTGTAATGTCACTCCAGAATTAGTGAATGGAAGAAACAATAATATCCCAGTTGCTCAAAAGGCTTCCATTGTTCAGGCTCAGTGGAGGCATTTTATCTCTGCTCCGCTCAGAGATGTTCCAAGTTTGGGGGCTGGAATCATTTGAAAGCTCAGTCACTCCTATGTCTGGTGGTTGATGCTGGCTGTGGGCTCGTACCTCAGCTGGGTCTGGGATTAGAATATCTCGATGTGGCTTTTCCATGTTGTTGCTTGGCTTTCTCACACCGTGATGGCAGGGTTTCAACAGGTTAGATATCCTGAGAGAACACCCGGTGAAAACTGTATTGCCTTTTCTAACCTTGCTTTGGAAAACATGTAAGTTCACTTCTACCACATCCTAGTTGTTAAATATAAGTGACTAAGGCTGGCCCAAGTTCAAGAGAAGAATTAGACTCTACCATTTGATGGGAAGACTGTCAGAGAACTTGAGGGCACTTTTAAATGATCAAAGTCTACCCTCTCTCCACCAATTATTTACATTCTTCCCACATGCAAAATACATCCATCCCTCCTCAGTTCTCTCCCAAATTTTCATCTTTTATGACATTAAGGCTTGATATTAGGTCTAGAACTTCATCATCTAAACCAGATCCAGATAAGGCTTCTTGCTTGTGGTTCTTCAAGTACAGCTCCTTCAGTACAGTTCTTCTTGATATAAAGACCTGTAAACTAGAGACAAGTGTTCTGCCCTTCACACGTCCAATATACAATGGCTGGACATAGATAAGATAGCTTCTATAAACCTTCCTGTTCAAAAAGGAGGGAAGTGAGAGATGCTCAAGAGTTTCTAGTCGACAGTAATTCTGGAAGCCAGCCAGGCACAAATTTCCATAATTTTGGTTAGACCTCTGTTCCAATGACTAGGAATGATTCTCCATGGCTAAAAACTCTGCCCTCTGTACTGTTGGTCCACCCTCTGAGCATTGTTCCTTTTCCATAAGAAATTGCAAGTGTTTGTAGCTAAGTAGATTCTCGAACATTTTCCTGTAGTTCAGGGACCAAAGGCTTCTTTTAATTTTGTACTGTCTCAGTCCAAGTTCGTCGTGTTTCTACCAAAACAATTTTCTTAAATTCTTCGTGACTCTACTTGAGCCTTATTGACTTCATTCCATTCGTAAAAGTCATACTTTAAAATCTCATGGAGATGAGTCTTTCTTTAAATTGGGCTTGCTATGAGGCTGTTGTGTGACAACACCTTTAAGATTCTTAGAAGATCCATTTATTATTAGGAAAAAATCTGTGAGGCACGCCTGTTATATTATTAGAGGAACTTTTGTCTGTTTGAGGTACCAAATTAAGTCTTTTTCAGTTTATATCAAAGGGTTTTAAACTCATGCCCTAGTCTTAAATCTTAGACTATATTCCTGACAGGAACCTGGATTTCATATCTACCCAGAAGTTAATTTTTTTAATTTAGCATTGTTTGCCATGTGTAAAGACTGGGAATAAAAAACAGTTTGTTTTTGATATTCAAATGAAGCAAATTTTGGCTCCTTAACATTTCTTTTTTCAGCTTATCTCTCCTTCTTCCAACATTTTATATAGGCAGCTAGAAGAAGCCAGGAAACACCTTAAATACTATGCCTAAAATTATCCTTAGTTAAAGGCAGCCATTTCACTGAGCATTTTTTTCCATTTTCCATATTATTGCAGGTGACAGTATTGCTAAACTTTCCACCATCACAGAGAAAGAGACTCCTTTTTCCCAGCCTGCAGTAACGTTCTCCTCACTTTCTGTTAAGCCTTCACCAACAGACCTTTCATAGGCCATCAGTCTTCTGCTAACAGTCTCTTCAAGGTGCTTAAGCTTTCACTAACATTACCCTGCTGGTCCTTCCAGATCCCACTCATAATCCAATTCCAAAGCCACTGCCACATATTTTTAATCTGTGTTATGGCAGCAACCTACTTCCAAGTACCAAAATATGTCCTCTGTTACTGAGTAATAAACCATCCCAAAATTCAGTAGTATAAAAACAACAACATTTATTTTGCTCACAAATCTGAAATTTGAGCAGGGCTCAGCTGGGACATCTGTCTCTGCTCTACTCAGTATCAGCTAATATGACTCAGAGACTCAGAGCTGAAATTCAGGTGGAAGCTGTATTACACTTCAAATCTGTATGTCATTTGTGCAACATTCTATTCATAAAAGTGGGCCACTAAAGCCAGCCCGTTAGACAGAATTAGACTCCACCATTTAGAGGAAGAATTTGCAGACACTTAAAAACAACCACAGATGGGAAGACTGATTTTGATTTTCAAGGGGAAATCTAGCAGTTGCTACATAGTGGGGCAGAAAGGAGTATATCATGAACCCAGGGGTTTCTCTGGGGTATCTATGAATAGTCATCAAGGAAATTAATGGATGTTTACAGTAATCCAATACTGGGACTACCTTTAATGGCAAAGACATTTCTAGAGTAAATGGTTAGGTAAAACCGTCAGGTCAAGAATGTAAATCAGCTGAGGTATTGGCTGAAAGCAAAGAAAGCACGAAGAAGAGGAGGAATAAAGTTTTAAATACTAACTATGGCCCCATGAGTAATTGCAGAATGAGAATGAGAATGATAATAATGGGTTCTTTCTTATAAATGTATTTGTATGTATTTAAGTTTTCCTCTCCCTTCAACTCTCCCTTTCCCATACTATTTTATACAAGGTGCATTGGGGCTGGTTATCTTTATACTTTAGTTTTTAGGTCACAGGATATTAATGTGTAATTGTAATTGAACTAGAAGAATTAATACTATTACTGATACACTCCTTTTGAAAGGATTAATATCATTGGTAAACCTCTAGCCATGCTAACCAAGAAAAAAATTAATAATTACTAATATCAAATTACCAATACCACAAATGAAAGAGGAGCCACCACTACTGATTCCATGGACATTAAAAGGAAAATAAAGGGGGGACTTCCCTGGCTGTCCAATGGTTAAGACTCCATGCTTCCACCGCAGGGGTCAAGGGTTTGATCCCTGGTTGGGGAACTAAGATCCTGCATGCCGCAAGGTGCGGCCAAAATAAATAAATAGATAAATAATAAAGGACTGTTATGAACAAGTCTATGTCCACAAATTTGATAACTTAGAGGAAATGGAAAAATTCCTAGAAAAACAAAATCTATGAAAATCCATACAAAGATAAATAGGTAACCTGAATAGGCTTATATTTATTAAAGAAATTGAATTAACAATTATTAACCTTCCAAAGCAGAAAGCACTAGGCCCAGATGGTTTCACAGAGAATTCTACCAAATATTTAAAGAAGAAATGATGCCAATTCTCTATAATCTCTTCCAGGAAATTGAAGCAGAGGGAACACTCTTAATGCATTACCCTAATATAAAAGGCAGACAAATAATATAAGAAAGGAGAATTACAGACTAATATCTCTCATGAACATAGATGTAGAAATACTTTATAAAAACTGAATCCAACAATGTACAAAAATAAAACCAAAAATAGACACCACAACCAAGTGGGATTTATTCCAGGTATGTAAGACTGGTTCAGCATTCAACTGATGTAATCCATTACAATGAGAGATTAAAAAGAAAAATTATATGATCAAATCAATAGATGTAGATAAAGCATTTGGGATACTCCAACACCCATTCATGATAAAATCCCTCAGCTAACTAGAAATAGAGGAGTACTTCCTCAACTTGTTAAAGAATATCTACCAAAAAATCTCCAGCTAACATCATACTTAATGATGAGAAATTATATGCATTCTTCCTAAGATCAAGAACAAGACAAGGATATGCCTTCTCACCGCTTGTATTCAACATCATACTGGAAGTTCTTGCTAATGCAGTAAGATGAGAAAAGGAAGTAAAAGGTATACAAATTGAGATGGAAGAATAAAACCATTCTGTTTGCAGATGATATGATTGTCTATGTAGAAAACACCAAAGACCCAACCAAAAACTCTTGGAACTAATAAGCAGTTATTGTAAATTTTCAGAAAGCAAGGTTAATATACAAAAATCAATTATTTTACTTATGCTAGCAATGAGCAGTTGTAATTTGAAATTAAAACACACTAGCAGTTACATTAGCATCCCCCAAAATTAAATACTTAGGTATAAATCTAACAAAATATGTACCAGATCTATGAGAAAAACTACAAAACTCTGATAAAAGCAATCAAAGAAACTCTAACTAAATGGAGAGATATTCCATATTCATGGATAGGAAAACTCAAATTTATTAAATGTGATTTATTCCCAACTCAATCTATAGATTCAGCGCAATCACAATAAAAACCTCATGCATCTATTTCATAGATATTGACAAACTAATTCTAGAGTTTATGTAGAAAGACAAAACACTCAAAATTGCCAACGTATGAGTGAAGAAGAGAATGTGGGAGGATTGACATTACTCCACTTCAAGTCTTACTATAAAAGCTGCAGTGACCAAGACACTGTGGTATTGGTGAAAGAATAGATAAATAGATTAATGGAACAGAAGGAAGCCCAGAAATAGACTCACACAAATACTGCCAATTATTCTTTGGCAGGGAGCGAAGGCATTTCAATGGAGAAAAGATAGTCTTTTAAGCAAATGGTTCTGGAACATATTATATGATTCCAATGATATAACATTCTGGAAAAAGCAAAACTATGAAGACAGTAAAAAGATCCATGGTTGCCAAGAATTCAGGGTTAGAGAGGAGAGGAGGAATAAATAGGTGGAGCACATGGCATTATTAGAACAGTGAAATTATTCTGTATGATACAGTAGTGGTGGGTGCATGATATTATGCATTTGTCAAAACCCATAGAATGTACAACACAAAGAGTGAACCCTAATGTAAATGATACACTTTAGTTTGTGTCAATACTGGTTCATCCACTGTAACAAATTTACCACAGTAGAGCAAGATATTAATAATAGGGGAAACTGTGTTGGTGGAGGTGAGGTATATAGCAACTCGGTATTTTCTGTGCTATTTTTCTATAAAACTAAAACCACTCCAAAAAAATAGTCTTAAAAATAGTGAAAGTCAAGCACAATTTACGAGACGATATTTGCGTCTCATAACTGACAAAAGGTTAACATCCAAAATATTTAGAAAACCATAACAAATTTATGAGAAAAATAAACTTTTTTTTAAAGAAGGGAAGGGAGATAAACAGGAAATTCACAGAAAAGAAATAAAAATGGCCAATCTACCTACTGAACTCAACTGCGGTACTTAAAACAACCGTAAAATTGTCAGTTCTCATTGACCAAAATCTGAAATTTGGACAATTTTAAGTGGTGGTGAGACCATAGAGCACAAGGAACTCTTGGACACTGTTTTTAGGTGTGTAGATCAGAATATTTGCTCAGGAAGGATCTAGTTGGTTAGAATTTGTGCTAATCATTCAACACAGCAACTGCACGCACTGAATACATCAAAGAGAAACTCTAACACACACACAAAATGAGACACCACCAATACAAGAAAGTTGGTAATATTGAAACTATGTAAATAATTTAAGAAAAAAATGGATAATGAAATATATACAATGAGATAGTACATAGTATTTAATATGAATAGCCTTGAGCTATATGCATCAGTAGAAATAAATACCCAGAACAATATTGAGCGAAAAAAGCAGAATTATATGTAGAGATGTTTGAAAACATGCGAAGTTTTTATTTGAGATACATACATATGTAGAAATAGAATAAAAAGGTGAATGGGAATAAAATATACCAAGTTTGGGGGAAATGATTACCTCTGGGAAGAAAGAAGAAAAAAGGATTGGAGGTTAAGCAAAGAGCTTTACTATATTTGTAATGTTTTACTTCCTTAAAAATAATTCTGAAGCCAATATTGGGAAAATGTCAAGAGTTTAAGATTGGGTGGGGGGTACATGACTGTTTTCTTTGTTGCCATGCTCTTCTGTATATTTGAAGTACTTTAATTAGTAAAACAATGTATATATCATAAACAAACTCCACAGTGTTTATCTTGAAGATGAGAAAGAGAAACTGAGTGAAAATTGTTCATTGGGATAATGACCTCTTAAGAATTACCTCCATCATAATATAATAAGTTCGGTGGGCTCAGCTCAGGAGACAGTGATGAGACTTATGCTGTCATGAACATATAACAGAGAGAATGATGCCTAAAATTAGCAGCAGTGACAGAGGGTCAGAAGCCCTTATACCCTAACTATTCCCAGCAAGGAAAGCTGTCCCAAATCACCACTTGTGATGGTCTGATGGGAACGGGAGTTGTCCCTCTATCAGGACTCCCGCTGTTTTCAGAAAACACTATCAGCTGAGCTGTCGTTTTTAACAAAGCCCAAAAGGAGAGTGAAAGCTTTGTTTCTCTCTTTGCCTACCCCTCCAACATTGTTTGATGTACCTATTCAGTTGTTAATAAACTGTTGTGTTGCACAGCTGCACTGTGCTGATAGGAAAGTTAGTTGATAGCGCTGTCTGTAATTATCAGGGGGAGTATGGATGTTGTGTGATGTGAAAAGTTTATGTGCATACAGATTGACTGAAGAAGCAAATAAAAAAACAGCAGAGTTGAGGCTATAGAGATTGTGGATCTTTCTGGGATTTAGGGCTGTGTTTGGCTTTTCTCCAAAGAGGTAACCCATTCATGTCTAAAAGTAAAGAAAGAAATGAAAGAGAATACAGCTAAATATGAGAATTTTAAAATATTTTTTTGTCCTTTCTTTCATTATTTCAGTAGATGGAGACAAAACTGAACCAAAAAAATAACAGCAACAAAAAGTGAGTAGCAATAGCAGATTTTCAAATTGGCCAACATGAAGATCAAATAGGAAGGCCCCCTGGAAATGTAGTAAGATGAGAGTCTGAAAACTGAGCTTGAGACTTAGACCTGACATAAATTACCACTTTTATGAAATTGAGGCATCATGCAATGATGGTTTGGGGCTAGATCAATGTTTCTCCAACATATTCCTTAAGCCACCTGCATCAGAATCAAGTAAAGGTACTCATGACAAATGCAGATTCCTGGACCACACCACAGACTTAAAGGATTAACATGCATTGGCCAGGCTAATAAGATATGTTTTAACAACTCCATGAATTTGTGTATACCATTTGAAATCCAGTATTGAGTATACCAGATTTTATTTATTTATTTATTTTTTAAGTGTGTCCAACATCCTTCATTTTTATTTTATTTTTATTTTTAAATTTTAGTACGGTTGATTTACAATGTAGTGTAAGTTTCAGGTGTACAACACAGTGATTCAGATATATATATATATGTGTATATATATATATCAATACATATATATGTATGTATATATTCTTTTTCAGATTCTTTTCCCTTATAAGTTATTACAAAATATTGAGTATAGTTCCTTGTGCTTTACAGTAAGTCCTTGTTGGTTATCTACCTTATATATAGTAGTGTGTATACCAGATTTTAAATACTACCTCCATACCTTTGATGATCGAACATGATTCTATTTGACTATGTCCAGATTTTATGACATTTTCTGCATTCTGTAAGAAAACTAATCTGTTTTCCTAAGTTTTTGGTGTAGTTTTCCAAAAATGCAATGTATGATCTGCCCTTTGAATAAGTGTTCACAGTTCCTAGTAAAAATAGCTCTCTCTAGAAATTTCTGTTGACAATGCTGATGAAAAAATAGAAGATACTTATATTCAGAAGCATTATCATTTAATTCCATACAGTGAAACAGAATGAGATATTTAGAAAAGTTATTTAGCAAGGGAAGGTTAGATCTTTCATAGGAACTACCCAGGATTAGCTTCCTTAGTTTACTGCTTTCTGTACTCATCTACAATATTTCACTGTGTGGATTCTAGTTTAGTTTCTCTAAATTTGCTTTCTACTCTTTTTCTTTCATCAAATATTTGATAAATCTTCTAAGTGCCAGGACTTTTGCTTCATGCATGTGATACTAAGATTGAAAAAAGACAGTTGCTCTCCCCAGAGAACTCACAAGTTTTGGGGGTAAATAGACAATATACACTACCATATTATTATGGAGGTATTAAAACAGTTATGAATAAAATGATTTAACACCATAGAAAAGGAAGCAACTTGCTCTCATTTGGATAAATCAAGGATGATTTTACCAAAGAGGTGATATTGGATCTGGGTCTTAGAGATTGTTATGCTAGAGAGGGAAGGTGAATAGAAAAGGCCAGAAGGGATGTGAGGAAAGTTCCAGGAAGAAGGGAAGCCTAAGCAAAGGCATAAAAGTTTAAAATGGTACCATCTGTTTAGGAAATGATACATTATTCTTGGTTTGGGGGAGAAAGATAGTATATAAGTTCGCAAAATAAACTTAGGCTCAAATTGGGAAGGTCTTGAATGCCATGCTGAAACTTAAATTAATTTTTAACTCAGTGTGATGGCTTGCTGTGATCTATGTTTTGAAAAAGTTCTCTAGAACAAATATGAAAAGTAGAGAATAATCAGTAGCTAATAGACCGGTTAGGAGACTGGTACAGTACAGGTCTAGGTGAACCTCTGAATTAGTCAAGAAGCGATAACAATGGAAAGAGAGGGCTAGACTCGAGAGTTATTTCAGGAGCAGAACTTAGCAGATCAGATATGTGGAAAGAAAGGGCCTAGATGAAATGTCAAAGATGTTTCTGTGGTTTCCAGATTTTGGTGATGGAGAAGATGAAGAAACAGTAGAGATAGATCAATTGAGAAATAAGAGCACAGTGGGTGGATGAGCTTGATTTTTGACATGTGGAGTTTGAAGTACTTGAGATTTGGAGCTCATGAAAATGTGGGCCTGGGCATGGAGAATTGAAAGACATCAGCATAAAGTTCATGGCTGAAATCACTGGAGTACCTAGGCTGCCCGGGGGCGGAGGGGAGTTAGAATGACAGTATAAGAGAGTTAAGGATAGAAAACTGGAGAACATCTACTTTTAACTCCTGTTGCATACTGGCAGATATCACAATAAATCACCTGTGATGGAATGAGACAGAGAATGTGAGCACCTAGTTAACAAGAGAAAGGAAGTGTTACGTTATATAAAGACACAGAACTGCTAAATTGGCAATGCTTAAAGTAGCAATTGATTGTAACAATTCTTTCTTCAGATTGGACCACACCAGATGTATAACAGGATAATAAGAGAGGTTTTATAACAATTATGTAAAATGTATTTAATGAAGGGCATAAATATTATAAGATTAAGGGCTTCTCTGGTGGCGCAGTGGTTGAGAGTCCGCCTGCCGATGCAGAGGACACGGGTTCGTGCCCCAGTCTGGGAAGATCCCACATGCCGCGGAGCGGCTGAGCCTGTGAGCCATGGCCTCTGAGCCTGCGCGTCCAGAGCCTGTGCTCCACAACGGGAGAGGCCACAACAGTGAGAGGCCCGCGTACCACAAAAAAAAAAAAATTATAAGATTAAAAGAAAGAGAAGCAGATGACAGTTTGGTTGCACTGAATGCAAAAATGATATGCCATCACTTTTTTTGGACCACTAATTAAATCTTTTATAAGTTTTCTACAGCTTGAGGTTAAGAATTATTTGTGGGGCTTCCCTGGTGGAGCAGTGGTTAAGAATCCGCCTGCCAATGCAGGGGACATGGGTTCAAGCCCTGGTCTGGGAAGATCCCACATGCCACAGAGCAACTAAGCCCGTGAGCCACAACCACTGAGCCTGCGTTCTGGAGCCCGCAAGCCACAACTACTGAAGTCTGCGCACCTGGAGCCCATGCTCTGCAACAAGAGAAGCCACCTCAATGAGAAGCCTGTGCACTGCAAGGAAGAGTAGCCTCCACTCACTGCAACTAGAGAAAGCCCGTGCAGCAACGAAGATGCAATGCAGCCAAAAATAAATAAAATTTATTTTAAAAAAGAAGAATTATTTGTGATAAATTGAAAGGAACAATTATATAAAGAGGGAAATATCCAGAAATAAAAGGAAGTGAACAAGTTATGTTTTAATTTTCTTTCAAAGTCACTCTTATTTTATGACTTTACTGCTAAAATTGATAGAGTGAAGAGAATGAATTTAATTCATAACGAACACTTTCCCACTAGATAATTAATTTAGCAATTCAGAGAATGAGAATCTGGCTCATTATTGTAATTAATTCAGTAGGATTTTAACAATTTTGTTTTGAATTTTATTTTATTTTATTTTTTATACAGCAGGCTCTTATTAGTTATCTATTTTATGCTTATTAGTGTATACATGCCAACCCCAGTCTCCCAATTCATCACACCACCACACTCCCCACCTGCTTTCCTCCCTTGGTATCCATACATTTGTTCTCTACATCTTGTGTCTCTATTTCTGCCTTGCAAACCAGTTCATCTGCACCATTTTTCTAGATTCCACATATATGTGTTAATATACGATATTTGTTTTTCTCTTTCTGACTTACTTCACTCTGTATGACAGTCTCTAGGTCTATCCACGTCTCTACAAATGACCCAATTTCGTTCCTTTTTATGGCTGAGTAATATTCCATTGTATATATGTACCACATCTTCTTTATCCATTTGTTGCTGGGCATTTAGGTTACTTCCATGACCTGGGTATTGTAAATAGTGCTGCAACGAACATTGGGGTGCATGTGTCTTTTTGAATTATGGGTTTTCTCTGGGTATATGCCCAGTAGTGGGATTGCTGGGTCATATGGTAGTTCTATTTTTAGTTTTTTAAGGAACCTGCATACTGTTCTCTGTAGTGACTGTATCAATTTACATTCCCACCAACAGTGCAAGAGAATTCCCTTTTCTCCACACCCTCTCCAGCATTTGTTGTTTGTAGATTTTCTGATGATGCCCATTCTGACTGGTGTGAGTTGATACCTCAGGGTAGTTTTGATTCGTGTTTCTCTAATGATTAGTGACGTTGAGCAGCTTTTCATGTGCTTCTTGGCCATCTGTATGTCTTCTTTGGAGAAATGTCTATTTAGGTCTTCTGTCCATTTTTTGATTGGGTTGTTTGTTTTTTTAATATTGAGCTGCATGAGCTGTTTATATATTTAGGAGATTAATCCTTTGTCTGGTGATTCATTTGCAAATATTTTCTCCTATTCTGAGGGTTGTCTTTTTTTTTTTTTTTGCGGTACGCAGGCCTCTCACTGTTGTGGCCTCTCCCGTTGTGGAGCACAGGCTCCGGACGCGCAGGCCCAGCGGCCATGGCTCACGGGCCCAGCCGCTCCACGGCATGTGGGATCTTCCCAGACCGGGGCTCGAACCCGTGTCCTCTGCATCAGCAGGTGGACTCTCAACCACTGCGCCACCAGGGAAGCCCGAGGGTTGTCTTTTCATCTTGTTTATGGTTTCCTTTGCTGTGCAAAAGCTTTTAAGTTTCATTAGGGCCCATTTGTTTATTTTTGTTTTTATTTCCATTACTCTAGGAGGTGGGTCAAAAAAGATCTTGCTGTGATTTATGTCAAAAAGTGTTCTTCCTGTGTTTTCCTCTAAGAGTTTTATAGTGTCTGGTCTTTAACAAATTTTTATTGAGTGCTTACCATATGGCAGACACTATTCTAGGTGCTGGGATATACCAGTGAACAAGACAGATGAAAATTCCTGTCTTTGTAAAGCTTATCAGATAAATAACTAATAATTAATTGTTGGTAATTGCTAGAGTAAAGGGGGGCAGGAAAAAGGGATAGGATGTATATGGGGGCAGCAGTTGTTGAAACTGCAAAAAGAATGATCGGGAAAAACCTCACTGAGAAAGTAGTATTTGAGCCATAGCTTCAAGAAGGGCCATGTAGACATTGGAGGGAGGAGTGGTTCTAGGCAGAGATTATAGCAAATGCAAAGACAAGAGTAGGAACATGCTAGCTGTATTGGGAATACAGACAGGAGTCCTGAGAGCCTGGACTGGACTGGAGTATCCGGATGAAGAGAGGCAGGGCAGAGGTGACAGGCAGCCTTGGCCATCCTGAGAACTTTGCCTTTTCTTCTGAGTAAGATGCCAAAGGAAGTTTTCAAGCAGCATTGGAAGAATTCTACAGTCTTATGTTACAATGGAATAAGGTACTGGCATAGTTTCTGTGGTTGGCTTTCTTACAGAAAATAAAATTTCCAATTTTTTGTATGTACATATTGTGGTAAGCAGAATTCTAAGGATGGCCTGCAAGAGTCCCATCCCCTAGGTAACCAGTGCTAATTTAGCTACTACTATGAAAGGATTTTGCAGATGAAATTAAGGCTACTATCAACTGACTTTTAAATAGGGAGATTACCTAGGGTTACCTGAGTAGGTCCAATGTGAAAACATGAGCTCTTAAAAGCAGAGGAGAAAGACAGGTGATTTAAGCAGCGGAAGAGATCAGAGAGATTCAAAGCAAGGACTCCACCTGCCATTGCTGGCTTTGAAGATGAAAAGGGGGCTACAAGATAAGGAATGTAGACAACCTCTAGAAGCTGAGAACAGTCTGAGGCCAGCAGCCATTTAGGAAGCAGGCACGTTAGTCCTTAGTCCGTACCTGCAGCCTCACGGAACTGAATTCTACCAAAAACTTGAATGAACTTGGAGGTGGATTCCTCCCCAGAGCGTTTGGCACCTTGACTTCAGCCTGTGAAACCTAGAAAAGAGAACCAGCTGAACTTTGCTTTGTCCAGACTTCTGAACGGCAAAACTGAGATAATAAATGGGTGTTACTTTAAGCTGCTAACTTTGTGGTACTTTGTTATGGCAGCAATAGAGAACTAAAACACATCTGAAGGAAAAAACATCTAAATATTCTATCAGCCTAACATTTCATTGAGAACAAAGTCAGTGCCTTGTTCATCTAAGAAAATTCTCTTTATTCTTCTGTATGTGAATGTCCTGGTTCAGACATGACTCAGTATAAGAGGATGAATCAATGAAGTGGAGAAGGAATCATGGGTTGCTTCAGTGGATAAAGAAATCAAAATGCTTTACTTTGGGAACTTGATTATTGTATCATTTTCTAAATAATCTCTGTTCTAGTCTGTTCAGAAACCCTAGAATCTATTAGGAAAAGTTAAAATATATCAGGGGCTGGAGGCTAAATAAATAAATAAGGTATTTGGCAATATTCTTTTTTCATAACTGTACCTTAAAAAGAAAGCAATCAAAAAATTTTTCTTAACTACTTAAGAACAAGAAAGCAATGTAATAAAAGACTACCATAATTTCATACTACTATAAGGAATCTCAGAGCTTTGCAGGATTATAGGTATAGAGGACAAACGCTATAGTTCCCCAAAACTGTCCCTAGGTTTGGTTGCACGTATTTGCTGTTGTCATATCTACCATAGAATGGAAGGCAGACATGTTTCATGAAGAGCTTTTTCTTGATTCCACATCAACATAAAAGACAAATGGCCACAGGCTCTCAGCCTCCTTAAAACATGAAATATTCGTATAGACCTTCAAGTCTTGCATAACTCACAGTGCTTGCTCTTATCTGAACATCTTGAGCATGGTGTTTCTCTGGCTAGGAGGTTTTTTCTTTCTGACGCACTGTGTGCAGTTGTGTGAGGGCCAAGTCACTGACGTCAAAACACTGACTCTTGCATTTTCCTGTAAAACATCCCAGCCACTTTAAAGCCTATCAAAAAAGACAGTGAAAACTGCCCCCACAAGTTCTAGTCTTTAGTGAAGATGATGAAACACACCCAGAAATAAATGGCTTCATTCAAACTAGAGCTTAAAAACACCAGATTGATCCACTGGTTTCAAACAGGTTTTCAATAACAGCTGACAGCAGCGTCCTGTGGAGCTCAAAAGATGGTCTTGTATTATTTGAAAGTGGGCCTTTCAAACATAGCCATCATTTGGAACACTTCTGAAAGCCCTTCTCCATCTCCCTGTATATTTGACTCTACCCCCTTGCAAATTTTCCTACAGAATTGATCAACTCAGAAAAAAAGGAGGGAAAACTTACATATATAAATAAATACATATAAAATGTATTTTATATATTCCAGATAATCATTCCTTATCTGATTAAACATACCAAAATACACACTTATCTCCTTCCTAGATTCCCCGGACCACCAAAGATTGTAGCCTCAAATTTTTAAAAATAGATTTCTCTTTTGGATATTTTGAGTTTTATTAGAACTTTTGAGAATATTAAACACCTATGACTGTCCTTTCTCACTTGAGGCAAGGGGTATTTTAGAAAGCAAATATCACATTTTGCTATTCTAAAACTGCATCAATCGTCCATTTTTTCATTCATCTACTTTAAATAATTTTTAGGCTTCTACTGAATATTTACTATCATGTACCAGGTTCAGTACTTGGCAGTGGGGATACATAGATTAATAGGATGCAGTCCCCGCCTACGAAGAATTCATAATCTACTTACTGAACCAATTTCACACACACACACCCCCAGCGCACACCCACCAACTAATGAACAGATGCTAATTGAAAGCTATTTCTACAATTAAGATGATTCAAGTTCATCTCAGTTGGGGAATGGGAAATTTCTTAATAAATTATGACTTGACCCTTTCACCTACTCTCAAATGGATTTTTATCATCTATTATTTATCAATTGATCTTTGAGGCTGAACTAAATCAATATATTTTGTGCTATCTTCTTAAAGGCAGTTGTGTTTCTTGGAACTGAAGTGTATTAAGGGAATCATCATTGTTATCCTTAAACAATGTTAGTAAATAGTATAAAAATCAGAAACCATTTCTATCAGGTTGAAATAGGTGCCAATAGAGACAAGGGGGTCAAGCAGAGGAGATTAAAAACTACCCCAGTGTCTCATACAGTCCATGAACCTGTGGCAAGAACATGTTTCATAGCTGGGCATAAAAAAATTAACAATGGTACCCTTTGTAAGTTGTTCTAATGGTGATTCAGAGAAACCATCTTTAAACACAATGACATTAAACACAAATTTACTACACATGTGTTTCTTTTCTTTGAGAATTTGAGAGATTTTCTTTTAAAATAAGAAATGCTAAATGAGTAAATGAGTGAATGGAAAAAGCAGCAGAGGTTCAGAGAAGAAAAATGAGAATCCCCTTCTTTGACAATCTGCAGCTGGAAGCAGAGGAAACTGAAGTATTAGTCCCCCTCAAAATGGGACATCTTGTTGCAGAGAAGACGCAAGGTAGTAACTTCTATAATTGTAATCTTTTTCCAAGAAACCTTGAAAATCATTAAAATACCCCTCTTTCTTGTGGCCAAGCTTTCATAAGTATGGTGGAATTTGCATAATTCTACCTTGCCGTATTTTTCCATAACCTAATAAAGGACTTTATTTCAATAAAACAGCAACAAGACCATACATGATTGTTAGGCTCAATATCAATTGTCCCTCATTAATGTTGCAGAGAAGCTATTAGCATTTTGAGGCAAACAAGGTGTACTTACTTAGTGGAACATGACCCTGCTGTCACTAAATTATATCTATGATTAATGATCTTCTCGAGTTTAAAGTTTGAATCACAACAAATACATTATAAGTGAAAAGACGGGGGTGGGATAGAGAAATGTGGAAAAGACAAACCTTAAGACTTGAGTCATACCTGCCATTGTTCAATACTGAACTCAGCTCATAGTGCAGTTGACCTCAAGGTTGATGCTCAAATTCCAGGGCAGTGGTTTTCAACCCTGGCCACACATAAAAATCACCTGCAGAGCTTTTTTAAAGTCCCAGTGTTCAGGTCCCATCTCAGACTAATTAAATACTCTGGAGGTGAAATCTGGGTACTATGAGGTTTTCAAAGAATAAATGCCATAATATCCACATTTAAGAAATGAAATTGGAGTCAGGGGAAAAAAAAAAACAAAGAAAACCAGGAGGACTATATTTAAACATGTTGTAATAAAAGTCTTTGGTTTGGGTTTTCCATATTACATTAATGGTATGAAAATTATGTTTCTGTGACATACTCGTTAGTCCAGAGCTAAATTTTAAAAATTGGGGTGTTAGTTTCTAGGTATTTATCTCACCAATGGAAGTATCATCTTATTCTGTGAAACACAGTTTTATTTCACTTTAACAATCCAACATAATCACAGCCAAATTGAAAAGGTTGAAACCTACAAAGTTAGAACTTTTTTAGAACTACCTGCAAAAAGCTTTTTCCTGTGGGCATGTACATGTATATAAATTCACACACCTATACTGTGACTCCCTTTTCAGTAAGTCTGATTTAGGGGCCATTCAATTTGATAACGATAGATTTGTTATCAGAAACACTGAAAAGACTTAACTATTGTAGAATTGTTTCGAATGAGCTGTTTCAGGAGGCATCAGAAATAAAGCATAAGATTACATTCAAAAGTTTACAAGCTCTAAACCTTGAAAAGAATATGGTATAGTTCCAAATGTAATTCAAAGTAAACACAAGATGAAAGAAAGAGAGAGAAAGAGAGAAAGAAAGAAAAAGAAAGAAAGAAAGAAAGAAAAGATAGAGAGTGAGGGAGGGAGAAAGAAAAAGAAAGACAAGAAAGAAAGAAAGAGAGAAAAAAAGAAAGTAAAAAGGAAAGGAAGGAGGAGGGAGGAAGGAAGGAAGGAGTGATAAGGATGGAAACAAACAAAATTTGCTATTCTTTTCACCCCTAATCCCCTAACCCATTTCTTTTGAGCACTTGTCTTCTCCTCTTTCATTCATCCCTCCATCCCTTCTTTTGACATATATTCCTAGCAACTCCCAAAGCTGGTGAATTGCCACTGTACTTACTAAAACAGTTTCACAAAGATGGCAAACTGGATTCAGAAATAAATAATTTCTAGTCTTAGTTCTGAGTAGCCCTCTTAGACATTGCATAGATGGTCCTGTTGTTCTACTGCCTGCAGTTCTGTTATAGTAACTGATTGAGATACAGTTTTTGAATGTATTCACTTTATTATTTAAGAGAGTCATTTTCACCTTGAGAGTGCCACCTTTCAAATTTAGTATGTTGGTCCTTTCAGTCTAGTTATTAGAAGGTACTGTATGATGTGAATTTTTGTGAATCTGGTCAGTTGAGAGATTCTTTCAGTGCTCATATTGGAGAGTTAATTCTTCATTTTTTTTTCTCAGCTTATAGGGCAGTTAATATGACCCTGAACTCCTTGTGAATGAATTACCAACTTTAGTTAAGTAATTTCAGATTGAGAGGAATCAGTACAGAGATTCAGATTCCTCCCTACATACAAACTACTTCCTTTTACCATGTACCTTAGAAATAGCTAGTAGTCAGAATAAAATAGAAAAATATCTTTATTTTCTAATAATGTCTTGTAGTCATCACTCAGAAAACAGAAGTCTTTTAATTTAGTGAAGCCAAAAATTGTAGTTAATTATATAATTAGTTGATTCATTACTAACTAATTTTATGTAGTGGCAGAGGCATTTAATCTTGAGTCCTCCACACCCTTGGAATATATTAGCATTGGAAATCACGGATTAAATTCGTGGGCATATTGGGAAGTTAAATATAATGGTGATATGTGTTATATAAATATGTGCATAAATATGTAGGTAGAGATAAGATTTGGAAATGGCTGGACTGGTGTGTTATCTTATCGGTTATGAATTTTTGGGGGGATGTTTAACTTGCTGCCAAATTTCGTGCTTAGTTGGAGAGAGTTTCATATGATTTTTTGTATGTTTATTTATGGTATTTTTTTTTCACTAAAAATGCATCATTACCTGAGCAGCTGCTGCACCACATGGAGCAACATGTGTGCTTTTTAAAAGAGATCCAGAGCGCCTTCCCCCAGAAACCCGAAGCCAATATGCTTTGGGAAGTCTGCAGCAGGACTCAGATTTCACCAGCAAGATAATGTACAATTTAGATATTTTTGCAGACTTTTTTTTTTCTATAATAATTTTCTTTACCAGTTCTTCTTCCCTAAGTATTCTATTTAAAAATACCATTTCAAAAAAGGAAAAATATATAAAAGTTAATGCCTAACAAGTGAGACCTTAAAATACATTCTCTCTTTTGCTTGGGGCCATTTTGGAAGGCGCTTGGGACTGCCTCTAGTTGACAACAAAAATAGGAGAGAAAAATACAGAAATGGGTAATGGTGTATGTTTCATGAATGAGCCTTTCCTTCTTTATATATTTGAAAGAGTCTGCACCTTATTTCTTATTTCTTGTGTGTGTATGTTTGTGTGGGTACGCAGAGGGAAAGAGGAGAAGGAGAGGGGAGGGGAGAGCAAGTCTGAACAGGAGTCATTCCAAGTCGGTGGTCTTCTTCTGCTTAGGCACTTAAGTTCCTGTCCCCACTTTCATGCATCTCTTGAAAATCTCATTTAAATCCCCAGCCCCAACTCTACATCCTGATTTTTATACTTCTCCCCTTTGGGCGTATTCCAGATTGTCCTTGGATAACACAACTTCAAGGCTACTACTCATGTCAGGCATAGACAGGCAATGGAACAGTGCCAGCAAAGTGATCCACAAACGTAGCACACTGTATATTTTGTGTAAATGATGTTGATTCATTTTCCTGACTTTTTAATGAAATTACATGTTTAAATGCAATGTCTGATTTGTTTTAAACCATGTGGACTTGAGAAGACTTTATCTCATCAAAACACAGTTCAAGATATGCAGTGGAAAAAAAAAAAAAACAGATATGCAGTGGACCTTTATCAATCCCCCTGCCAAAATCAGTCTAAGGGTAATTTGGGAGTAAATTCCTAACGTCTGTTTTTAAAAGAAGAAAAGATACAATTTTGAAGAATGGTATCGTAAAGAAAACAATACACATATCAAGATTCCTGATACTGTTTTTTTGTTGTTGTTGTTGTAGGACTACTGCCTCAGTTTATTTTTTTTAATTTATTTATTTAAAAAATATTTTAACATCTTTATTGGAGTATAATTGCTTTACAATGGTGTGCTAGTTTCTGCTTTATAACAAAGTGAATCAGCTATACATATATATATATATCCCCATATCTCCTCCCACTTGCGTCTCCCTCCAACCCTCCCTATCCCACCCCTCTAGGTGGTCACAAAGCACCGAGCTGATCTCCCTGTGCTGTGTGGCTGCCTCCCACTAGCTGTCTCTTTTACATTTGGTAGTGTATATCTGGTTTTTTATCTGTGAAAAAAATCAAGCAAATGAATGTATTTGATTTGATGTACCAGGTAAATATTTAATATATGGCATTCATCATTATACTTATTTATTTTAAAACATGAATCTATAGAGACATGGAAAGTAAGATATATCAGAAAAGAAATAAATAGTCCTGAATGTGAAGCTGGGCAACCAAATCTAATCCTGACTACCAAGGTTGGTACCACATCTGTGGTCCTTCGGTCCCTCCGTGGTAAAACGTGCAGGATGGATGACTTCAGGTTGCTGACATTCAATAGTTTCGGGCACTTGGCAGGTGATACGAGTGAGTGAAGGGCTGTGATACTGAAGGCAGCATGAAAAATGGCAACTGACCCTTAGACCCTATGTCAAGGAGAGAGTAGGTGGGGATGTGGAACTACAGTGTGTATGGCTGGTCTAAAAGGGACCGAAGCCACTCAGCTACAGCTGCTTGTGGCACATGGGAAGATGAGGAAGATGAGGCTCAATGTGGCATATCTAACTTTAAAGAAACCCTAGAAATCCAGATTTAAACATGAAATCTTAAGACTTTTCTAAAGTGATCATCAGTTCAAGTTTTGCTTTTTTTTTTTTTAAAGTACACTGTGCACATCTGTGGGGCATAATCTGATTCACAGGTTGTCCACATGTGTTAATAGCCTTTAGTCTGGATTATCATGAAGATGCACTAAAATTCTATGGATTTCTGACAGTGTGAATTTCAAAGGGCAAAAGGCTAAGAGGCTGGTTTGGCTTAGTCAGAAAAAACTCTGAGCTCCAGGATAGTGGTCATGGCTTTGAGATCTGGATCAGCCATGTGTAAGCAGAGTGAGCCAGCCCTACCACCGTCCGTGCCTCAGCACTGCCTAATCATTGCCCCCAAAATACGGCCTTCTCACCCTTCAAGAGAGCACCTCAATGCTAAATAATTCGGTTTGTTTCTACAGCATACAAGTTCAATCAGTGGCCAGTATGATAGGGTAGATTAGACTACCACCAGGCCTGACTTTTGTCCTACCTGGCCCTCACTAAGCTTGGCAAGATTGAATAAGCCAAATTCAAGTGAGAGCTGGTACTGGAGAAATAGGAACTGGCTCTTGGTTCAGTCTGTGATCCAAGAGGCTGTGTTGTGAAGGGCAGCAGCAAGGGCCAAAAAGCCAGTGCAGCTGTGGAGCAGGGGTGCCAGAGACACAGGCAAGTGAGAGCCAGGGATTGGTGACTTGGAAAGCTGGTGTAGTAACTGGAGCTGTGGCTGTAGACCACAGGGTCAGCTGGCTTAATTCTGCTGGATAACCTCTCTGCCCAAGAGCTGCTGTCAGGGGGCCAGGAGTTTTGTGTCCTGGCTCTTTCTTTACTGCATCTTAGCGGTATCTCTCAGTTCACAACTGTTAGAGAGCATAACCTCCATATCTGCTGTCTAGCTCTTTATTAAAAAAAAGTTTGTCTGAGACATGTGAAATGGAGGTAGGATTGTCTTAGGGATGTGCTAGCCTACATTCCCTCGGTTGGTACTCCAATTCTGTCCTTGGACTATAGAAAACCACCAGATTTTGGGATAGTTTAACCTAGGTCCTCAGATTTGCTTGCCCTGTGTTGCATTTTATTATTAAGACCTCTAATTTTATTTTATTTTATTTTATTTATTTATTTTTTTGCGGTACGCGGGCCTCTCTCTGTTGTGGCCTCTCTCGTTGTGGAGCACAGGCTCCGGACGCTCAGGCTTAGCGGCCGTGGCTCACGGGCCCAGCCACTCCGCGGCATGTGGGATCTTCCCGGACTGGGGCACGAACCCGTGTCTCCTGCATCGGCAGGTGGAGTCTCAACCACTGCGCCACCAGGGAAGCCCCATGCCCTCTAATTTTATTAAAGATAACTAGGTGAGTCAGAGATATGATTGTATCCCTGAAAAATGCTTTTGAATATCATTTTCATTAGATCACTGAGAGTTCCTCTGTAAAGTTTTAGAAAATATTTCTATTAAAGTTCAGTGAACTTGTCACTTTTTGGCCAGTTTGTAAAGAAGCTCAAAGCCAAATAAGCACTATCTTACAAAGCTAGGTTATTCCTTGAGTCTGCATATTTATATTCTACAATTTTCCTTGGTCTTATTTATTTACTCATATACCATCTGGAAAGGGGGAGGGAACAAATCCAATGAACAAGCTAAAACTTTAACAGATATTTCTTTTTTTTTAAATGCAAAGAAATTAGGGACTACTAAATCTAAATATATACAAAATTGAAACAACACAAATTTAGCTACCTTCTATATAGGTATGCACAAGGCTCCAATTCGATAATCCAGGAGAACATACCCTTCTTTCCCAAATCTTCAAACACAGCCATGTGTAGCTTTTTTTTTTTTTAATTTATTTGATTTATTTATTTTTGGTTGCATTGGGTCTTCATTGCTGCGTGCAGACTTTCTCTGGTTGTGGCGAGCAGGGGCCACTCTTCTTTGCAGTGCGCGGGCTTCTCACTGCGGTGCCTTCTACCGTTGCGGAGCACAGGCTCCAGGCACGTGGGCTTCAGTAGTTGTGGCTCGCGGGCTCTAGAGCTCAGGCTCAGCAGCATTGGCACACGGGCCCAGTTTCTCCGCGCCATGTGGGATCTAACCGGACCAGGGCTCGAACCCGTGTCCCCTGCTTTGGCAGGTGGATTCCCAACCCTGTGCCGCCAGGGAAGCCCATGCATCATTAACAGTAGCTAGATTCACCCTACTGGACCTTCTTAGAAATATTTTAATGTTGTTACAATATCAGTTTCCCACATCACTCTACCCAAATCCTGTGCCAAAAACTCCAGCTTCAATCATATTATCTTCTTAGCAATTGTAAGTTTACCTCCTTTTTAATCTTCACCTTAGTAGACAAACTAGATGGCTTGACCAGAATTTAACCTTTATTTTTACATGCCTTGGACTAAAACAAGAATTGTATAGTATTCCCATCACAAGGAGGAAAAGGGGGGAAAGCAGTCTTCTTTGAAAGGCTGTAAACTTCTAAGACACTACACTATTCCAAAATCTAGGAATCAAAAAACTGTTCTTAATATTTAGCTGTCAGCACTGTCCAAGCCAGTGAACCTGGAAGGTTAATTCCTGAGCTTGTGTTTCTTTATCTGTAAAATGGAGATAATATTCCTTTCATTGAGTAGCTGGGAATTTTAAATTACCTGTTGTATGTGAAGTTAATTGGAAAGTTATTATTCAAGGGTGAGTTTCCATTTGTTTGTTTTTAGGGGTGGAGCTGAGACTGGAGGATATTGGTGGAATCCTGGACTTGTGTTGTGACTTTGACTCACCCTAGGACCTTAGTCACTTAACTTCCCCAAACCACAGGCTTCCTACTGGAAAATTAAACATCCTGTCTACCTTAGCAGATTGTTGGGTATTCACATAAATAGAAAGCACTCTTCAAATGAAAATCATTATTAAATCTCTGAAAAATTCTTATTCAAGAAACCATAATTATTTTTATCCAAACATTCCATTTGTATCCATTTCCAGTGTACAATATAGCATACTATATTGAAATTAGACATAGACATTATCAACAAAACTTAGACATTTTTAAAATTTTTATTTATTTTTACTTTTGGCTGCATTGGGTCTTCGTTGCTGCACGTGGGCTTTCTTCAGTTGCGGCAAGCGGGGACTGCTCTTCATTGCAGTGTGTGGGCTTCTCATTGCGGTGGCTTCTCTTGTTGCGGGGCACGGGCTCTAGGCATATGGGCTTCAGTAGTTGTGGCACACGAGCTCAGTAGTTGTGGCTCGCGGTCTCTAGAGTGCAGGCTCAGTAGTTGTGATTCTGGGGCTTAGTTGCTCCGTGGCATGTGAGATCTTCCCAGACCAGGGCTCGAACCCGTGTCCCCTTCATTGGCAGGTGGATTCTTAACCACTGTGCCACGAGGGAAGCCCAAAATTAGACATTTTTTAAAAGTTAGGATTGTATTCACTGAAAGGGATTCTGGTTGAAGCCTGAAAGTTAATGGCTATTAACCAAATCTGCTCTTTTTAGAACAATATATATGACTTAGTATTGCAGCAATTTCTGTAGAATATATGAATTCCATTGTTAAAATTTTTAATAGTAGCCCTATCTCTAGAGTTGCCACTGATGTGATAATGGTCTAGAATTATAACATTCCCATTTTTTTTCAAGTCTGTGACAAGCCTGCAAATTTTATGATACCAAGTTATATAAAGGTTAATAGTTGGTAACCACTAGCCATCAATCCATCATTCAATCACATGTTCATCCTCACCCCTAATTTTACTTACATGAACACACATCATTCTCTACCCTCTACAGTCAGTATTACCACTATTTTTCATCTTCCTAATAAAAGATTGTGAACATTTACAAAGAAATTCAGAGTATTGAAACACCTATATGGAGACCATCTTAACTATACTCAGCTTTCCCCAAACTCGATGGCTTTCTGATGGTTAAGTGTTTGATCTTGATCTGTCCTTCAAAGGCTAAGAATTGGTCCCTAAATATTCAGATCTCCTGCACAAATGTCAATAATTGAAGTTTGTGTGTGTGTACATATATATTAAATACTCTTAAATATTCTTTTAATCTCAGAACATATTACATTTTTGTTTTCTATGTATAATAACTGCTAAAAAGATGCTTTAATAAACCACAACAAGAGGGCAAGAAAGTGTACAGTTAGAGCAATAATTAATCAGGTTGAACCGAGGCCAGAATCTTGGTGTCCAGTCTCTTGATCTTATTATTTATCACACAGCATGACCAAAAAAATAGGGGCAGGGGAGGAAGGGAATGAAAGGCCCTCCTGCAAGGACAGACAAAACCAGCCATTGATTGAATTGTATGATTGTTCACTGTCCAGTGCACCTGTGCTGTTTCCCACCGCTTGCAAAATCTCCTTGGTCCTGAGGTTGAACAGTGTTCATCTTGCAAACAATATCCAAATTGAGATCGGAAGAAAGACAAAAGGTAAATTTATCCTGACGCATTCTTCATTCCAAGCTCCCACTTTCCTGTGACGCATCGTCATTTTCAATGAAAAAGAAAAGCTATTTTCAATAATGAAGGATGGATTCCCCTTCCAACCACTAATATCAGTACAACTGCATCCCACAGAAGTGTCACTTATGGAACCACAAACAGGAAGGCAGATGTCTCTGTGTCGTCTCATTTGTGCTTATTTTTCACAGAGCTGTAACAGTAAAGGCAGGAAATAAGGGTTCAGGGAAAAGGCTCCAGCCCAACTGGGAACGACCACATAGTGTTTCCTAAGAAAGTATTTTATTTTCATCGCAAAAGAAAAAAGATTTTCAGTGGATTAACTCTGATGATTCTGAAATTGGATCAGTTTCCTATCAGGCAAGAGCAAAAACATTTTCTGGTTTGGCAAAATCATACCCAAGTAGTCACAGCAAATGGCTGCCCTTCCTTTGGCTTGAGGGGACTGTTTGGTGGCATTATGGTCACCAAGGTACAATCTTGCATCTGAGCAAAGCAAGCTAACAAAATCTTCAGTAGCCTATAAATGTGTTTCTAAAATCACATTTGGAAAGTCATTGTATCTGAGCATGAGACTACTTGACCCAAATCTGGAAGGTGCTAGGATATCTTCATATCAGCTTCACACCAAGAAATAAGAAAGTTAACATTTGTGACTGGGTCATCATCCAACGTCTGTAATAGGAGAATGCGAGTTTGGGGTCAAATATACTTGTGCAAATGGAGATATTGATGGGACATTCTGAAACTCAGTTTGTTCTCTAAAATGTATCAGTATCTGTAAGGACTGGTGAGAACATCAAATGAAATGATAAATATGTTAAATGCCAGGCATACAGGTATTAAACATATTATAGTTTTCATTTTATTATGATTATTATTGTTACTAGCATTTTAAGGATTTAGTTTAACTTTGGAATGCTTCCAATACAGACCTCCTGCTACAATAGACTTGATCTTTGAGAAAAATGACTTCAGGAATCAGAAACCAAATATGATGAATAAGAAAGAAGTTTTAAATTGCTGTCATAGGAGAAAGCTAGATTATTCGAATAGACATAATAATTAAAGCACCAAAGCCTATCATTTCTCCCTGAAAAGACAGAGTGAGAAGAGAAAAAAATAATCAATGATGTGTAAAAAAAAAATCTCCCCTCTTGGTTACTTACCCCTTATTCAGTCTATTTCATGCAGCCATGCTTGAGGGCATAAAAGGTGACCTGGAGGCTGGTAGTAAAATATGTTTCTGCTCCTCTGAGAAGCTGTTAACTCAACAAGCTGTGAACAGCCTCCCGAGTCCTGGGAGAACCACTGTGCACTTCTGATTGTGTTCCACCCACGGGCCAATGAGAGGACATGCACCCAGAGACTGAGGGTGGTAATGAGCCCAAAGGAAAAATAGGCCCATCCTGCCTGTCCCAGGAACTCTTCCTGCATCAGCCCTTCTTCTCATTTCATTGATCTCATAAAAACAGTCCCAATGCATTTCACTTGATTCAATTTTTAGACTAAACTTAGAGTGTAATGGAGGGGGCTTTGCCATATTGTTACTTCCAGTTTACATATGAGGAATCTTAGACACAGAGAGCTTAAATGCCCTGCCTAGGTACATACCTGGACTGCTGATGATTTGGGGCTTGAGCTCAGGTACACTGGCTACATAGCCTGAATTCTTTTTTTTTTTAATTGAAGTATAGTTGATTTACAGTGTTGTGTTAGTTTCAGGGGTATAGCAAAACTATTGAATTTTATATATATATATATATATACACACACACATATATATATATATACACACATATATATATATATTCTTTATCAGATTTTTTTCCATTATAGGTTATTACAAAATATTTAGTATAGTTCCTTGTACTATACAGTAGGTCCTTGTTGGTTATCTGTTTTATATATAGTAGTGTGTATATGTTAATCCTAAACTCCTAATTTATCCCTCATCCCCCTTTCCCCTTTGGTAACCATAATTTTGTTTTCTGTATCTGTGGGTATATTTCTGTTTGGTATATAAGTTCATTTGTTTTTTTTTTTTTAGATTCCACATATAAGCGATATCATATGATATTTGTCTTTGTCTGACTTACTTCACTTAGTATGATAATCCCTAGGTCCATCCATGTTGCTGCAAATAGCATTATTTCATTCTCTTTATGGCTGAGTAATATTCCACTGTGTATATGTACCACATCTTCTATATCCATTCATCTGTCGATGGACACTTAGGTTGCTTCTATGTAGTGGCTATTATAAATAGTGCTGCAATGGACATTGGGGTGCAAGTATCTTTTCAAATTACGGTTTTCTCTGGATATATGCCCAGGAGTGGTGCTGTCCAGTTTTCCTGGTACCACTTATTGGTTATGTGGTAGCTCTATTTTTAGTTTTTTAAGGAACTTCCATACTGTTCTCCATAGTGGCTATACCAATTTACATTCCCACCAGCAGTACTGGAGGGTTCCTCTTTCTCCACACTCTCTCCAAATCTATTATTTGTAGACTTTTTGATGGTGGCCATTCTGATTGGTGTGAGCTGATACTTCATAGTAGTTTTGATTTGCCTTTCTCTAGTAGTTAACAATGTAGAGCATCTTTTCATGTGCCTTTTGGCCATCTGTATGTCTCCTTTGGAGAAATATCTGTTTAGATCTTCTGCCCAGTTTTTGATTGGATTATTAGGTTTTGTTTTTCTTTTTTGATATTGAGCTGTATGAGCTGTTTGTATATTTTGGAGATTAATCCCTTGTCGGTTACATCATTTGCAAATATTATCTCCCATTCTGAGGGTTGTCTTTTCATTGATTTATGTTTCCTTTGCTGTGCGAAAGCTTTTAAGTTTAATTAGGTCCAATTTGTTTATTCATGTTTTTATTTCCATTACTCTAGAAGACAGATCCAAAAAGATATTGCTGCGATATATGTCAAAGTTGTTCTGCCTATATTTTCCTCTAGGAGTTTTATAGTATCCTGTCTTACATTTAGGTCTTTAATCCATTTGGGGTTTATTTTTGTATATGGTATTAGAGAATGTTCTAATTTCATTCTTTTACATGTAGCTGTCCAGTTTTCCCAGCACCACTTATTGAAGAGACTGTCTTTTCTCCATTGTATATTCTTGCCTCCTTTGTCATAGATGAATCTACCGTAGGTGCGTGGGTTTATTTCTGTAGCCTGAATTCTTAACCTCAGCCACTTGCCTCCTTTGGACAAGGCAGTTTTCAGCAGATGTTGAATCTGAGAGGCAGAACTACAAACAATAGTGAGCCTAAAAATGGTTGCGTTTACAAATGCTTTCATTAACTGAGTGTAAAATGAACACATGATACAGAGTGTGAATAGGGATGCCCATATTGTAGCATGGCCTCCAACCCTAAGATCACACATCTATGCTATAAATCACAAAGATCAGGTCAATCCACCAGGCAATTATTTAGAATAGATAATAGAATCAACTTCAAGGAAAAAATTTCTCCTTTTCAGGGTGAGAATTTGTGGAGCTACATACACATACACACACACACACACACACACACACACACACACACACACACCCCTTAGTAAAACAAAACACCAAACTACAAACTTCTTGAGGCCAAAGATTCCAGTAAAATATGCTTTTGTCTCCATGACTGAGAGCTTAAAAAGTATTTTTAAATGAATTGAAAGTCTGTAGATAGCTTTGAAGAAAAGATTGATTGACAATATGATTTACATAACTTCTTATTTTGTATTTGCTATGGACTGGAAATTTGTTTCCCCCAAGATTCATATGTTGAAACCTAATCCTCAATGTGATGGTATTTGAAGATGGGAATTTTCAAAGGTGATTAGGTCATAAGGGTGGAGCTCTCGTGAATGGGATTAGTGCCCTTACAAAAGAGACCCCAGAGAGCTCCTTCATCCTCTCCCTCCATGAACCAGGAAGTGGGTACCAGACACCACATCTGCTAGTGCCTTGATCTTGGACTTCCCAGTCACCAGAACTGTGAGAAATACATTTCTATTGTTTATAAGCCACCCAGTTTATCATATGTTGTTGTAGCAGCCCAAGCTAAGACAGCATTTGATAATTTTATGATTTGGTAGAAAATTTCCCAAAATTTGTTCTAGTTTTCTTTAATATTGTTTCATGCTCTCATTAAGATAGAAAGAACTGGCAGGAGTCTCTTGAGGGTAGCTCTTTTGAAATTTAAATGATTCTTATTAAACAAACCTGGAGAAAAGAGTCTATTTTATTCTTTTTTAGAAATAACTGAATCATAGTATTTAATCAGTGACTCATTTTGTCAAACAAATACTAAAAAAGTATTGGGTTACTCAATAGAATACAGTATCAATTTGTATGACAACATTATTTAGGATTTTAGAATGATACTGTGCCAAATTAAGGAAACATCTCTGAGATTTTTCCTCATCATATAGAGAATGACAGTGATGAGAAGAAGGAATTAATATTGTTTTGGAGTTATAAATGGCTTCCTTTTAAAATGCATTTCTTTGACAAGAACCATGATACGTATGATAAAAGTCAGAGACTCAGGTCAAAACAACAGGCTATTGTAAACTAGCTGTCAGGAGGACATCTATAGAAGGAGGCATTTCCCACCAGTATCCAGTGGCTAGTTGAAAAGGTTAACATCCTTTTAAAAATACTAGTTAACTATCCACTAGAGAAAAAAAAATCAGAATTTACCGATAAAATCAATCTCAGCTTAAAAAAGGATTTAATGCTGCATATTAGGGGGAAACTGCATTTGTGATTTTAAAATATTTAGCTAACAGATTGTTTATCTTCAATCACAGATCTGTATCTGCTGTTTAGCTCATGGAACTAAAAATATTCACTTATTTGGCACATTCTTCTGGTGAAATTATTGGCAGAAATTTCAAATTAGATAGTAATCTTATGTTTCAGAATGCAAAGGTGTTCTTTTTTTCTTGGTTTTATGTTTTTTGTTCTTTGTTTCTTCATTACACGAGGTTTATAATGACACGGGTAAAAGGAAAAGTGTGAGTAATTATTGAGAGTAAAGGAAAACTAATAACTGTCAGGTTAATGAGTCATTTGATGAACTTATATAAATTTTTTTTTTTAAGCAAGTCCAAACCAAGAGCTCTCTCACCCTTTACACTATTTTTTTAACTAGCCCTTTGACTACTTGACCGTCATGAAATCAAGAAAACGAAAATTACAAAAAGGCATAATTTTTTTCAGTGACTTTCTGGTCTCTGTCACAGATGGGAGCCCACAAAAAAATGATCAGTAAGCTAGTTTCCAAGCCTACTTTCTTCAAGAGAAAGGCAAATTCTAAACAAGCCACATAGTTCACAACAACAAGCAACAGATGACTCGTACGTACCCTGATGGCGAGGGATAGAAACAGCACATGGGCATAGGACGTCTTCCTTAGCAGAATTTCTTCACTGCTGAATTCCAGAGTAATGGCTCCAGAGAGCCCCTGAGAATCTTTGGGTGCCTCAGCTGCCTGTGGATTATCATCTCTAGTAAACCTGGAAGATGGATTTGATATTGTGTTGCTACCTAAGCAACCAACTTTCTGTACTTCAATTTACACATTAAGTTGTCCCATGCTTCTCCCTGTATCCATGCTGGCACTGGGTAATGTAATCCTCACAGGACACAATCGTTAGACACATATTAAGTTTATTGTTCCCACACTTATGGTGTTCCATAAAGCCATCCTCCTTTAAAAATAGAACTGTCACCGTACTCTTTGCCCCTCCTTGAGAATCCTTTGTCTTTACCATGGGAACTATTGTGGGAAAGTTAAGCTTTCTTAGAAAATATGTATATTTAGACTTAGAAAAAGAGAAAACATTGTGGAAGATAGAAACAGTATTAGGAAGCTGACCTGATCATAGTTATACTGGTTTCCTCACTACAGAATTTCTCAGAGCCTTTAACAATTAATATGCAAAGTTGTTGTAAAAGGGGCCTCAGGGGAGAATCTGTTCTTAGTGAGTTGTTACACTCACCTGATAGTTCCTTGTCATATCACCCCATTTATACTTTACATTATTCCATTGCTGAAGATACACACCTCACCCCCACCCTCCATTATAGTTTTATATAGGACACAAGTATCCTCTTTTTAAAACTCAGATGCTTCAGGAGGGTAAGGAGATTAGTAAAATTTTGTATCTTAATGGGGTTTAGTTTGAGAAGGTTGCTTTCCCCTTAACATCTAATTATGCTCAGTTACAGTGGTGTTGATTTAGAAGGAAAGGAGGAATATGTTTTCAGAGCATGTGCCATTGAATGGGTACATTTCTGGGTGTAAGGAATAGCAGGGGGGACTGGATAACTGGGAATGGGAGGAGAACTATGTGAGTGTTTTTATTTGCCTTGGGTTGGATTAGGTTGGGTTGGAGTTTGTGGGAGAAGTAATAATAGAGTCAATATAAAACCTAATGATGTCTGTTTCACAGATAGGCCTATTTTCCACAAATACATCCATCTTTCTCCCATACAACAAACATTCCTCCTCTCAGAATTTTAGCTAATTAAATTCTGGGACCCCTGAATGCAAAGTTGAGCTACGTTTGGGTTAAATGTGATAAGAGTAGCTAACTGAGGCCCTACCATCCATTTGTTGAAACTGTTTTTATGATAAAGATTTTTCCGAGTTTCAAAACGTGAACTTATATGTGTACTTTTAAAATTTAACCAGTTTTAATAGGTAGTCTACTTAAGGTTCTTTTTTTTCCACTCAAAGTGTTATTTTTCCTAAGTTAGAGTAACAAATCCATCCTTCTAAGTGTGGGAATGTAATTACTACTCATAGAAATATGTGTATTTTGGAGGTTTATATTATCACTTTTCATTTGGAGACCTCACGTTATTTCCAAAGTTCAAATCACATGCAGCCCGCGAAATATTTAGCATCCTGTCTAGAGAGAGACAAGATTATATAATGATACCCTGGCTTAAGTAAAAACAAACCAAACTAAAAACTTCATCACAGGTAGTTATAATGTTGATAATCAGAACTGTCTCTTTTAAAGGGCAGCCCTATCCCCCCAAAAAATAAAATGCATGTTTCTTGATAGAAATATTGTATTAACTACATTTTCTGTATCCTTGAGTCTCTGGCATCTGGGGCCTTCTTAACCAGGTTAAGACTGCCCTTCCCATGGCTAGTTAAATATTCATACTTGAGATAACAAATGAACGCCCTACAAAAGCACAACTTTCATATACAAACCAACCAATCAAGATCCCACAATCCCCCCCTCCCCACACCTCTGCTATTGGGCTTTTACATTCCAGATCAATATTTCTCTGTACTGATCATCTCAAGGCCAGGTACCAGACAACTTGAGAGAGCCCCTACACCCCAGAGCTGCTGAAATCATTCCAACCAACGATCCTAAGCCTACTTACCCTGCCTCACTCACTTTTTCCCCTCAGAGATCACAGTAAAGTCTCTTGCCCATGCTTTCCTCTTGCTTCCTCTGCCTCCTGATCAGCCCTGGTGCTTCTCCATGTGTCCCCTCTTGGGAACTGTAACAAACTATCTTTTCAACGCCAATTATCTCCTGAGCTGTTGGTCTCACCATACCTGATTTATAATAAAATCTACATTTTAAAACAAAACCTTTAAATTTGTGTCAATGCGTTGTTTAATTTCCAGTTCAAAATGCCTAGAAATAACAGAGGGTTAGTTCTGCATCCATAGATGATGGTCAAATTAGCCCCTTTGTGGTGTTATAACAAGAGAGTAGAAGGTTTGAAAATTTGTGAGGTCTGAGCTTCAGTGTCCTTATTTATAAACTGAGAAATTTGAACTAGATAATCTCTATAAGTCACTCTAGATATATGATATAATTTCTTAGTGTTTCTGCTAATATATTTTTATTAACAAAATTCCTTTAGTATAGCTCCCTTAATCTAAACATCATGGGAATATTATTTTGTCTGCTGCCAGTCTTGCCACCAGATGTGAGTTCCCTTATGGCAAGTGCTTGTTTAATTAATTTTTCTTTCCGGGCCCCAATCATGGTGTGCATCCAACAGGAGCTCAGCAACTACCACAACAAAGACAACTGTTGATTGAATCAAAGTACAGTGAGCTTCACATTGGGTGGAAAGAGATGACCATGAAAACAAGATTAAGAAAACTGGTATTTTAACTGTAAGCTTGAATAAGAAAATGCTGCATTGAGACAATCCAAACCTTTCCTGCTAATAAGTAAATTGGTTATTTGTAAAACGAAAGAATCAGTCACTAGAGATATTCTCAATAACTAGGAGAAGTCAAATGAAAGCTTTTTAGGAATTTTTATTTCAGGTTGCTTTAGGTTTCTTCCTCCCTTTTTTTTTTTCAGAATGAATGGTTATTGGTTTGGTTATTGGTTTGAAGTATTATTTCAAAGACTGACTTAAATTTTTTTTTCTATCCACTAAAAGCAACAATGGACATTTTTAATTTTATAGGAAAATGAAAAAAAATATTAATCTGCAGCCATGCCAAAAAGGCAAACAAAAAGAGCAGCGTTTAATTAAATCTAAGGGCTAGAAGTCTTGGTACATTTTTTTCATTTCCTTCTTCATTCCTCTTCCAGCCAGTAGCTGAATGTTGCATTGTAACTGTTCCTCATCTGATTTACATTTTTCTCTCTTCAGAAAGAAGAATATTAAAAGTCACAATAGTATACATTTTAGAAGAAAATTTTAATTACTAATTCATAAGAAGTAATATTCATGCACCATGTTACATGATCTAAATTAAAACACTAAGTTGAATTTGCTCTGGGGGATGTTAATACCAGGTAATATAGGTAAAGGGATATGTGGATGTTTTCCATATCCTGTAAAAGAAAATTCTGAGTTTCAACAGGTGAATACATTTCTCCTGAGTTAAGGAGCCCTCTGTGATCTTTATTTGGGGGAGAACTATATTCTAGAAATGAGATCTAAATAATTTAATTCACTCTCAGATTGTCCCTAATCCTTGACACCAAAGATTTGGAGGGTACTTTAAACCTCTCTTTCCTGGAAAGACTCTGCTCCTAGTTTATCATCTGGAATTTAGAAACACGAGTTTCTAAATAGTTGGTTAAAACTGAGTCTGCATTATGCCATGATTCCTGTTGTGTAATTGCTTTGATACCTGAGTCTTCTAGTCACTAGACTCCATTTAGCAATTTTAATAAAGAAGGCAGTTACGGAAACAAGGAGAGATCAATGGTCAGCCCAGCTTTATCAGCACATCATGAAAATTAGAAGTTCTCTGATGAGTATTCCTGAGAAGTACACTCAAGCAACTTGAACAGAATCAACACCCACAGAAAATCTTTAAGAATGCCACAACGATTTCCATATAAGCAAAGTAGAAAATTAAGAATTTTATTCAAACAACTTATATTTAAATAACTGAAAAGTATATATGGCAAAAATAAATTAGAGAGCATGTGACAAGAATATCTCTATAAAATGAAAGAAGCAATCTCCCTAGTTACAATCATGTCAGCAACATGATAATTTTCTATAATCAGATAGCTGAAATGCATTCTTCTTTACTATTCCCTAACCCACCTAATGCCTTATACAGAAAAATTTTCAGTAAATATTTTTAAATTGATGTGTTTATTATTCTAATGCAGTAGAGGAAAACCTTTGTGTATAATATACCAACAGGCTGAACCAAAAAAATCATATGATCTGTTCATTACATGCTGAAAAATGCCTTGAAAAATACATTCCTTATTTTGTTTAAGTGTAAAATTGGGGATGGAATGATTGTCTTGTAACATTAAAATATGATTTGAAGCAAAAATTGTCATCACGTTCAATGGAAAATTTCTGGAAGTATTTCTTCTTTAGTCTACATTTCCTTAAACAGAACTGGCTTGGGATGATAAAACAAATATGGGACATATATTGGGTAATAATCACATATTCTGCTTCATCCCATCCTGTAATGCTTTATGTCATCCTCCATCAAAAGTTCCCATACGCCTTACGTCTGAGTGTATGGTATGTGGGCTTTTGGCTTCAGTGGCTATCAGGGTGTCCATGTCCGTTGGTTGCATCCTCTGTGGACCAGTCAGTGGGTTGTGGAGCTCCATCCTTTGCTGGGCCTCCGGCAGTTGCACCTGGAAGTCACTCTCAGTAGGCATGGACATCGCCTCCATGGTCCATGCTAGGGGCACTGCTGCCTATGGCAGCTCATGATGCCAGATTCACCACCACTGGCAAGTATTGGTACTGCTGCTGCCTCAGGTCATAGGGCACCAGCCTCACACTGGACAGAAGTTGCAAGAACCCCTCCCTGCAACCTTTTCACCACATCATTAAATTAGTCACACTACCCTGACTCGTACATTTAGCAGATCATAGCGCTTTCTGTGAGAAAACATTTTTTTACTAACAGTCAGTTCTCTGTAGGATTAATGGAAATGCAAATAAAAACAAAAATGAGAAGTTTTTTTTACCTAATACAGTGATACTCAATGGAATTGTAAATTGGTGCATCCCTTTTGGAGCCCATATATGTTTTAGGAATCACAACATTTGTACTTTTTAAACCAGTAATTCCACTTTGGGGAATTATTCCTGAAGAAATAATGCAATATGTGGGAAAGGTTGTATAATGAGGGTGTTCACTACAGTATTATTTATAATTGTGTAAAGTAGAAACAAAATAAACGCTCAAAAACAGGAGAATGATTATGTTAATTCTGAGTGAAAGATTAAGTTAATTACAGCATAGCCACTAGATAGAAGATAAAGATAAAAAATGCACAAAAGTGATTGAAGAAAATAAATAGCATGTCTTTATTATTGTCCACATGAATATGTAAAAAGCTTAGAAAGGAATATATAAAAATTATATTTGTTTTAATGATAGAGTTGTAGGAATAGTTTTTTCTCTAATTTCAGCTTGACCACTTATGATTTTTTAGTTTAAAAAATTGCATGCCTTTCCACACTAAGACTTAGGCTTGGTAGCCAAAGCTAGTACATTTACCAACAACTGGCAAATCACCAACTGTTGAAAAAGTTCTAATTGCTTCCAGTGTAGCATCACTGAAGGCTGGCTGAGTGTCTTTCAAGTGCCCTGATGGATTTCTCAGTGGCACTTCATTCCACAAGATTGGCCAGGGCTCTTGGTCAGTAAGGAGACACACAGATCCTCCTCCATGGCCTTTGTCTGATATCTCTGAATCTCAGCCAGAAGGGAACGGTCACTATAATTGTGAATCACTTTCTAAGCTTCTAATGAAAAGTCAGCCTGAAATACTACTGTTGTTAACCATATCATGGAGCTGTTGGAGATTTAAATCACACTACACCAAAGCAAGGAAGGAGTGCAGAAGAAGGGAGCTATAATGTAAAGTCTCAAATGACATCAGGTCATGTCAAGAGGTGATTTGTGGCTTTTGCTCCAGAGCAGCTTCAGCTGAGTCACAGGAACTGGAAACTGAGGGACAGATGGCAGGTTCACAAGCAGGAAGCACCAGCCATGGCAGGCATGGGAGGTGAATGGAAAATCAACCAGGACCCTCGGACCCATTCCTGGGGTACCATGCAGACCCCAGAGTGCTGAACATACATTAGTAATTGTCCTCAAGAGCTGACACCTTGTAACAAGATTAAGTTCAGACCTCTGCAGAGTGTGGACAGCCCCAGAACTAACAATTATCCTGAAGGAGACTAAGGAGACCATGAAAACCTGGGGTGACATCTGCTATCTAAGTCTTCCTTCCTTCCTCCAAGGTTCACCTACTACTTTCGCTTTGTGATTTTGGAGAAAGTCACTTGGCCTTTCTGGGACTCAATTACCTCACCTTCTAACAGAGGTCTAATACTAGAAAATTTCTAAGATCATGTCCAGCTCCAAAATTCTCAGCGTCTCTGATTCAGAAACTTCACAAAGCATTCCTGGTCACACTCTTGCCACCTCCTCTTGAGCACTCAGAGTACTACCAGCAACTTGCAACTTCCCATGAGACTGATTTTCGCTAACATCTGAATGTTTTCACTTGTCCTTGCTTCCCAGATTGATCAGAAACTTACCCTCAGGGTCATGTGTCTCTTGGTACAGAGGATGTAATAGTACTTGATAAGTGAATACTCATTTGAGAAATGAATAAATGAATTATGACATTCTCTTGCATCCATACACACTAAATACTTAAAGATCAAGAAAAGGGAAAATTACATCTGAAAAGTTTGCTTCCCCTTTGTCTGATTGGGAAATGTCACTGGGTTCCCCAGGAAGCAGATTCTGAGACAATGATTAGTTTGAAGAAAGCATATCAATACGTGCTCTTGGGATTAACACTCTTGGATAAAAGGAAGAAAATAGGATGGGGCAGAGGGAGAAAGAAGAAGGGCGAGTACAGTCACAACAGAGGATTCAGGGCAAAGGCCTAGAACCGGGATGATCCCTTAGGGTTGTCCCAAGTGGGGACGAAGAGTTCAAGCATTTATACCTTCCTCCACACCTTCCCACATAGACCTGTCACTGTCACACGAAGGGGATGTGACCTTGGGTGTGGCTCTCCAAGGGCAATTCCCAGAGAGGGAAGAGAGCTGTGACCTTGGGTGTGGCTCTCCAAGGGCAATTCCCAGAGAGGTCAGCAGCTGGCAGGTGGAGTGATTTAGTGCTGCAGGGCAGGGTAGATGAGGGCAGGGTAGCACCTACTGCACAGGAGATAGCCCATTCTGTAACACACGATGCTGTTTTTGTATCGAATTTTATTGTTTACTAAATGCTTTCACACACCTAACTCCTGTAATCCACATAACAGCCCTGTGAAATGTGAATTATCACCACCCCTAAATATGAGCTGACAGATGAGTTTTGCGAGTATACAGAAGGTGTCCCGGGGGGCTCCCAGAACTAATGAAAGGTATTTGAAAGTCCAAGGATGTGGAACACAATGATGTGCTGGGTGAGCTGAAGATAACCTGTCAGTAATTACTATTATTGTGGTCATTATTGCCCTCAGCCTGTGGTGACCTGGAAAAACTGGATTACAGTAATATTGTGCTCCCTTTTTTTTTTAATAGCCACTTCACTCTTCTTATTCATTTTAAGTTATGATTATTTAAAGTCTGGGACTTTTACATATGAGTTGCTCTGAAGTTCTATGTTTATGCAAATCATATTTTTTCTATAATCTACCAGCAGAATGTGTATATATATATGTATGTATATATATGTGTGTGTGTGTGTATATATATATATACATATATATATATCTCCTTTGTTATGGACTGAAAGTCTGTGTCCCTCCCCCCACCTCAGAAATTCACATGTTGAAGCCCTAACTCCCAATGTGATGATAGGTGGGGCCACTGGGAGATAATGAGGTTTAGATGAGGTCATGAGGATGAGGCCCTCATGATGGAATTAGTGCTCTTATAAGAAGAGGAAGAGACACCAGAACTATTTCTTGGCCATGTGAAGATGCAGCAAGAAGGCAGCTGACTGCAAGCCAGGAAGACAGCCCACACCTGAAGTCAAATCTGCTGGCACCTTGATCTTGAACTTCACAACCTCCAGAACTGTGAGAAACAAATGTCTGTTATTCAAGCCACCCAGTCTATATTATTTTGTTATAAAAGCCTGAGCAGCCTAATACCTCCCTTAAAAATTATCATGTCTTGGTTTTGGTCAATATTCTCATCTGGTGAGGTCAGGCTTCTCTGACAGTTCTAATATGCAGCCAGGGTTAAGAACCAGTGATCTAGGCCTGGCTTAATTCATTTTAAACAGTTGCATAGTTCCTTTACCATCCATTCTCTATTCATAAACTTCAATCTCTGTTCTTCATTTTCCCATTGAAGATTCTTCTCCATAATTCAGAAGATAAAAGCAAAATCTGAATTAAGCAGTTTTACTTCCTTTTCGTCACTTATTAATCTAAGCCTAAGTGATGGGTGTATGCTTTCCTGGTCCTTTGGCTGAAAACATAACTTTAAACATTTATTAGCATTGTTTTCAAATCTCTGCTAAATAAAACAATTCCAACAGATTTTTTAAAAAATCATATGACTTCTCTTTCTCTTTTAACCTCACCCAGTTGCTCTTTGCCATGCTTTCAACTCTGGTTTTATAAATACCATAAGTTCAGTCACTGTTCAAGCACGATCCAGTGACAATGAGGGCATCATCTTTTCCTCCTTGTGTTACAAATCTAAGTTCACTGTGTGTCTGTTCTCTAGCATTGTCACATCAATATCCCGCTCCACAAGTATCATTTCTAATTCTCTTAACTACATATTCTTTTTAAAAATTGCTGGGTACCACTTGTACTATTGGAAGGCTCTATATGACAGTTTGGAATTTATGAAGTCCACTCATGTATGTGATTCCCTCTGCATTTTGTTTTGTAGGTCCAACTGGCCCATATTCTACTTCCCCTGGAATTTCATGTTAAATCCTTTTTTACTCAATTATGCACATCATTCTGAGAAATGTTCTATTATTTCTCAGGACACCATCAGTCTGGAAATTTTAGCTATAGTCCAGAAAACACCATCCTCTTCTTGACACCATTTAGATAGCCAGCTTTTCTCTTTAAAACCATGACCCCCAAATGGGAGCAAAGGACCAAAAATCCTCCCATGTCCAGCAAAGTAAAAAGTTGCAGCATCCTTAGAAATCTACCTCGATACTCATTGTAGCTTTCTTATTGATTACCCTGTGAAGGAGCAGAAATAAGTTAGGGTTGATTGATTGGATAAGTCTGAGCAGATTTTCTTCCAGGTGGGAAGAAATGCACTTCCTGCTAAGGTATCATCACTATGAAGTTAGAGTGACCAACACAATGAAATTCTCAAACTAGTGAGGAGATTCCTTCCTTGGCGGTTACCACCTATCACCCTGACTATTCAGTTAGATTTGGGTTACTGCTTCTTTCTTCTGAAGGGCTGACTTTCCTCCTGGGAAGATTGTCTAACTTGGTATTTAACATGGTGCCCACATTCTCTTTTTCTTCATTTCTGTTTATAAACTTGGAGACTCCAGTCTTGATCCACATTTACATCCTCAAAATCCTTTCCATACTGACGTTTTTCCTTCTTGTCCCCAAGTCCTTCTTTTTCTGTAAAATCCAGAAAGCACAGAACAATTCCTTTAGCGTACCAATCCCTCGGGGCTCCAGAACATCTGTGGTTTCTAGGCAGACTGTGTCCTGCTTACCATCTACCCACTGACTGCCTGCAGCCTTTTATCTCCTGGTGCCTCAGGTCTTTCTGGGAAACGTACTAAATATACCCACACACATTCCTCATCTTGATTTTTAAGAGCTGCTATTCTGAGAATTAGCAATTAGTACAAATTAGTGCCTGTAGTATGGTGACAGGGCAAGAGCCCAAAGCTCAGGAAGCTGAGGGTTCAGGTCCCACCATTTCTGTTAAACTGGGTTGCCTTGAGAAAACCATACCGATAGCTCTGAGCCTTAGTCTGTACATCTGTGAAATGGGGAGGCAGGTGGAGACTGGACTAGGCTAGGTTTTCAAAGACTTTTTTTAATCTTTAGGACCCTTTGCATGAAATCTCATGGAAAAATTTCAAAGTATGAAAGAGAACATCAGACGGGACTGAGGTTGAAGTAAGGGTGAGCTTCACGTACCTGGTTCTGACCTCCCCACGCTACCCTATCCCACTCCCACTCCACCCTACGGCCTTCGCTGCCATCAAAGAATCTCTCCAGCTGCACATAGAACAGCTGGAAAACAAATCAGAGGTTCTCAATATTTGGCTTTGCAGGAATCACCTGGGAACTTGCTGAAAGAGCAAATTATTGTGTAATTCCCCTCAAAAAAAAAAAAAAAAAGGTAAAATAGACAACTAATGAGAACATACAGTATAGCACTGGGAACTCTACTTAATGCACTGTGGTGACCAAAATAGGAAGGAAATCCAAAAAAGAGGGGATATATGTGTATGTATAGCTGACTCTTTTCTTTTTTTTTCTTTCTTTTTTTTTTTTTTTGCGGTACGCGGGCCTCTCACTGTTGTGGCCTCTCCCGTTGCGGAGCACAGGCTCCGGACGCGCAGGCTCAGCGGCCATGGCTTACGGGCCCAGCCGCTCCGTGGCATGTGGGATCTTCCCAGACCGGGGCACGAACCCGTGTCTCCTGCATCGGCAGGCAGACTCTCAACCACTGTGCCACCAGGGAAGCCCTATAGCTGACCCATTTTGCTATACAGTAGAAACTAACACAACATTGTAAAGCAACTATATTCCAATAAAAAAATTTTTTTAAAGTATAGGAATTTGCCATTTACCGTTTTTATTAAGGATTAGAGATGCAGAATGGTACAATGATCACGTCCTGAGAAATACTAAACTGAGTGAATCTGAAGTCTCTACAGCTCCCTTCAGTAGGAAGTCAAGAAAATACAGTGCATATGCTGATTCTACACTATATACCCGCCCTCTGTGACACTGGACGAGTTACGTAACTTTTTCTGTCCTCGCTTGTAAAATGAGGGCATTTATAATAATGCCCACCTCAAAGGATTGTCTCCAGGACTAAGTGATCTAGTTTATGTCCAATACTTAGAACAATGCCTGGAATGTGTTTGAAACTCAGCAAATATCAGTGCTTGTGTTCACTAGCAAAGTGTGACACAAATTGCATATACACACTCAAATTCAATATGCCAAATATTCCACACATCTCTCTAGCTGCTTCCTTACCTGCTACATGTTCTATGACCTGCTTCTGCACCACCGCTGGTCTCTTGCTTTTTTTTTTTGTTCACCTTAGTTTTCCCATCTGTAAGATAGGACTAGAATTATTTGATTCAATCTACCCAAGAGAACTGTCAATACAGGGAAAAAAAGTTTGAATGTCACTCGCAGATCTTTAGAAGAAAGATGTTTTGTTATACACCAAGCAGCATTATATTGATATTTAGTATATTAATATAATTTTCATCAGCATCTTAGAAGACTGGCTTATTTATGTACACAACTAGTGGAACAGAATGTAGGAAATGGTGGGCAGTGGTAAAACACAGCCCATTTCCCTGAGTGAAAAAAGGCCCATAAGTCACAGGAGACAGACTGAGATGTGAAGGTCATTCACTTCTTCACAGGAATAAATTATACCATCAAGTAAGTTTTTTCAGCCGGTCATAAAGAAGAATACGCCTAAGTAATTTACTCGCAAATGATGGTTATAACCCACTCACACTCTAACAAATCAAGTTACATCATACAAACCACCTAGTCACGCTCGAAGGGTTACCAAATGGGGTTGGGGAGCAGAGACTCAGCCTCTTCATCGGCTCAATTCTTGCAAAAGACCACGCCCATTCATGGCTGAAGATGGACACGGAGTAATTAAGTTGTTCTTGGGCCGACTTCGAACTCAGATGAGGTATCAGCAAGGCCTGTACACAGGCTTTGTGTATGGCCCTGAGACTGATGCTCTGCTGCAAACAGTCCATCTTTGCTGAACGAACAGCATAGAGAAGCAGATTTGGGCAGATGTAAGCATCTCCTTTTTGGAGAGCTGAGGAGAAGTAACTACTAACGAGGCAGACGACAACAGTAGAGAGATAAAGAGCCATATGCAAATTAGGGTGAGGTTTCTCCTCATTTATTCTCGGATTAAAATCATACAATCCCAGAAGGGTAACATTTTAGAGGAAATAATAGCCAAGATTGACTTCATGCTGACTCTGGGCTGGCAGGGGACAGGGTGTAGGAATTATTGTCCCCATTTTACAGACGAAGGAACTGAAGCTCAGGGAGATTAATTTATCTGCCTAACCTGACACAGTTTAGTGACAATGCTGAGATTTAACCCACATTCGGCTGTCTCCAACGTCCATGGCTCCAAGGAGTCACCAAGGCTCTTTCTAACAGTCTATAATGCCTCTCCAGGTAATCTGCAATGACAAATACCCTTCTTCCTGGGTGCCAGCTCTTATTGGCAGTAGATCTAGTCTCAGCAAAGAACAGTATACAACAAATGAAACAAAACAGAAAAGCAATCCATGATGAATTAAAAAACACCTACTAAAAGTGAGTGTTTGGAGAATAAGAGCTACATGTTAATTGCTTGCCATCCCTGATTCAGCCTAACCTCCTAATGTTACAGGAACTGAGGACCTGAGGGATGAGTTGACTGGCCTAAATCCTGCGATATTAAGCATCCATGTCTGCTGCCTGGGGACGGGCCTTTTCCCACTACCCCAGGTCGCTGATAATAAGGAATGGGATGATTGTTTGCACATCTCCTCTGACCTTACCAATGTGCATGGATACTTACTTCTACTAGTTATCCAAGACCTTTAGCATAATGTCTTTCATCAAAAGTAGTAAGACAATTTTACATCACTATTTTTCCAGTTTTATCGAGAAATAATTGGCATACATCACTCTATAAGTTTAACGTGTACAGCATGATGGTTTGATTTACATATATTGTGAAATGATTATCACAATACGTTAACATTCATCTTCTCATCCATCTTCTTTTCTTAACAACAGATATACTTGTTTTCATTATTAAAAATTCAAACAATACAGATACAAAGGATAAAAAATAAGTTTTTCCTTCACTAGCTCCCATCCCTCTCTCCTCCCTAATATGATCACTCTTAACACTTTGGAGTCTCCTTTAAGAACTTTTTTATGCAGTTATAGACATTATAGATGTTCATACACAAATATAGAGCTTTAGGGATTAATTTAAATGTGGACATACCACAGAAACTACTCTGCAACTTGCATTTTTTAATTTCACAATTACTTTTCTACTTTGTATGTAGCACCTTTTAGAGCTCTGCACTGTAAAACCACTTATTAAGGGAATGTGATATAATTTGCAAAAATTTAGATGCATGTCCCCTGAAGTTATCTTTACTCGAAAAGAATACACCTAGTGGACTTCCCTGGTGGTCCAGTGTTTAGGACTGTGTGCTTCCACTGCAAGGGGCGCGGGTTTGATCCCTGGTCGGGGAACTAAGATCCTGCATGCCTGCAGCCAAAAAAAAAAAAAAATACACCTAGCTATTTAACCATGTTTAGGCTACCTATAAGGAAAAACAATTTTTTAAAGCGTCTTTGACTATTTTAGAGATCTCAAAATCCTAAGCATCACTTCTCATGTGTCCTTTCTCCCCACACACCTTTACCTATTCATCAATTTCCTTCAATTTTACCTCCCAATTTTACCTAGAACCTTTCCATTCTTCTCATTTTCCACTGCCACCACCCTATGGTCACCCTTTGCCTGGATTATAGCAGTGCCCCCCGATGGTCTTCTTGTTTCTTCTCTGGCCCCTTCCAACCCACTCTCCATCCTGCAGCTAGTCCAACTTTTTGTAGCATCATCCACTTATTGTATTCTTTCAACAACAATAAGACCTCTTTGTTTCTTTTGAAATATTTAACAATTTTCAATTTTCCGCCTTGTCTCACCCCCACATTACCAAACAAAATCGTGAATGTTTTAATTTGTAGCTAAATCAAGACTCAGAAAAAGTACATCATATTGTTCCAAGCTCCAGAATCTTTTCTTTTCAGGAGTATTTCTGGATGTTCCATTCTATGAGAAATGTTAACTCAAGCAACTGAATCTCTACCATTCATGTCGAGGCAGATTTTTTTTCCCTTGAACTTTAAAGAATGTTGTTAATCTTCAAAGATTATCCATTCATCTCATAACATTTTGCATAACAGTATGAATTTTAATTCTTCTTCTGAAGCATTAAAATTACACCTATTGTCCAAGATGGCTAAGAAGGAAGTATATGTGTATGTATAAACATATATACCAATTGTTGTTTTGACGTGTCACTCATTGTTGATTCTCTTCTCAGCAAGCATCCATGACCTTTCATTTGTTTCTACAAATTGACATGATGGGATGTTGAGCAGCAGGTTGATAATGACTTTTGTTTCCGTAGAAAAAATTGGAAATTTACATTTTCTAGCTCACAGCCTGACTCCAGAAACACCCTGCTTTCAGGCTTGTCCACAGTGCCTGCCCATTTGACCCCAAAAAGTGGTATTGTTGTGACTGATAAATTGAGTGAGACTGTCACTCTAAAACTAAAAGTGGCAACAGGTAACTAACAACTGGCAACCCATAACTAGCAAGAACCAGCAAGATATATCTGTATTTAGAAAGTAAACAGTTTATTGTATCCTGCTGAAATTACTAAAAGTAGACAACAAATCTGAGTCCTCCAAACCCACGATGAATTATTCTCTCAAATCCTTGAATACAGGTGTAGATCAGGGTGGACCCCCTCAAACATTTCATGATAGGAACTTTCTTTTATCCTGAGGCTACTGCAATATATTACTAGAGCCATATATTTTTTAATATTAGAAGAAAAGAGTTCACTACCAAACAGAGACTATCCTTTAGAAGAGAGGCTTTCAAATATTTTGTTCTAGTGTTGCCAAGTGAATTTTGTTTAATTATGCACACCCTAGAACAATTTTGACATACAATATTTTTTTCATATGATTAATTAATTGCAAAAGATGTCACTTCTGGCATATTATAAATATTGATATTTTAAAATAAAATGTTCCACCACTCCTTTAGATGTGTTTAATGAAATACAAATACCGTAGCAATTTAGACCCATAATTATCCATTTACAAAACAGTTGGAAATTTTATGTTATAACTTTTTCTCCTAAAATAGTATTTTCATCCCACTTCCCCTATAGAATGTTATACTAAACATATATATTTTATGCTTGAAAGTCTCTTACTGATTGCCTTATCATAATTCTCTGCAATTTAATATATATAACACATATATATGTATATATATATAATTTAGTTTTTAAAAATTTCTTGTGACCATTATACTCAGGTTAAAATAATACTATTATAAAATAGTATTAATAATGCTATTATAATGCATATAGTTAAAATATTTCTCCTAGGTTTACTTGCCGTTACTTTGTTTTTGGTAAACAACTTACCAAAACCTCAAAAATATGTTACAAATGTTGATCAACAGTAATCCTAAGAAGTAAATTTTTATTGTGAATCCATCTTTTAATAAATGAATGTGGGTTGCTTATGAGGCCTTGGTTAAAGGAATGGTGCAGTTGACACTGGTTTGGTATCAGAGGGTTTGTACTTAGGGCAGTGCACCCTGTGAAATTCCAGATAGGTGGTAAGATTTTCTTTGGGGAAGTATGGGAAGAGAAAGAGGGAGGTGGGCAAGGGGAAACCAGACTATTGGTAACATCCCAGGCAGTGTGGGGAAAGAGAGCATATATCGATATTAATAACAAATCGATTCACTTAAAATTATTTATAACCATATCTCCCTGGGAAAGTCTGTACACCTCGGTTTGAAAACCACTGCTTTCAGGCTCTTCTTGATTTGATAGCTCTTCTCCTCCAGTAAGCCTCCTCAAACAGGCAAAGATGACCAGAATGGGTGTGATCAGAGTTTACCTTCTTGACTGTGTGTGTCTATTTGAATAAGACTGAACATGCTCTCCAAGAAACATATCTTCCCTTCATTATTACAGTCCTACTATTAATACAAGGCCGTGCACCATGTGGATATGAAATAATAATTCATTAATAATTACTTCTGGGATAATCTCATCATTTAAAATTTAGCTTTGTGAAAATTTATACAGTTTTTCAAAAGAGTAAGGAACAATCCCTTGGATTGTGACAGTGTATAAGCAAAAGTAAGCTGATATTTAATATATTTAAACTTGTTTGTCTGCTCTAACTATTGTATGAACATCACACACACGCGCGCGCACACACACATACACACACACAGATATTCTGGTTATATGCTAAGTATAGTTCAGTGCTAAGCAAAGTGAAAAAGTCAGAAAATAACAGGGCAGAGATTACAGCAAGGTTACAGTTGGGGGCGGGGGAATAGCAGCTCCTACAGAATAATAGGTTTTAAATTGGAGGTCTTTACTTAAAACCCTCAGGAAATAAAAAGGGTCAAAAAAAAAAAAGGGAAAATTGCATAAGTGTTATATTACTTAAAAAGACAATCTCGTTTCTCTTTCAAAAATTGCTGTGTTTTTTGGAAGATGCCTTTGACAATGGATGTCATCACTTAAGGACCATTGCTCAGTGAAAAAGTGATCACGAAACCTGACTTTTATGGTACTTAAGTGGTTCTGCCAGTTTATAGAAAATGATGACATTTTGACCACTTTGATTTAAAGAATTGAAAACTCAGAAATGTAAATTAAGAAATTAAACTAACTCTTAGTGTTTTTTTTATTTTTCAATCACGAAATATTTTTAAACAATATTTTTAAACGTCATTTTGAATCAAATTAAAACTTTATCGACTAGCATCCAAAATGAAATTGTGTGATGTGTTTAAAAGAAAAGCAGTCGGCTTCTTCAGTGGCAGGGAAAACAAACAACTAATCAGGGCAAACCTCTTCATGTCATTTTATTTTTACATATTTACTTTAACAATCCTCTTTATATATATATATATATATATATTTTTTTTTTTTTTTTTTTTTTTTTTTTTTGCGGTATGCGGGCCTCTCACTGTTGTGGCCTCCCCCGCTGCGGAGCACAGGCTCCGGACGCGCAAGCTCAGCGGCCATGGCTCACGGGCCCAGCCGCTCCGCGGCATGTGGGATCTTCCCGGACCGGGGCACGAACCCGTGTCCCCTGCATCGGCAGGCGGACTCTCAACCACTGCACCACCAGGGAAGCCCAAGAATCCTCTTAATATTGATAGCATATGCTAAAATCATTGTCTGAACTAAAGTTTTGTAATGTCAGTCAGAAAAGAATAATGTGTTTTAATTTCTTTTCTATGTAGAATTTAAATAGGTATTACATAATAGACAAGAACTCAAGCTTAGTCAATATGTTCCATTCATGATCAATGTAAAGACATGGGATTAACAAAAGCTCATGCATTACTTCCTAACTAGATATACAAATGGAACCTTGTTTCATAAATTTGTTATTTCATGAATCACATGCCTGGTACATGGTATTCTCTCATTTTTTAAAAAAGTAATAAATTATTTTTCCTATAGTCATTAGCCTATAAATTCAGTAGACATAAAATTCAGTAGACACTTAAGGCACGAGTTCAAGTGAATTCATGCTATGAGATTTTATAAATGAAAAAAGAAAAGATGGAGTAAGGAAGGAGAAGTCAGAATGGCAACAGTAACCTTGGGGTTGATGTCACCCATTCTTCAACCAGTTTCATGGTGTTTAATACCTCTGCTCCCCGGGTGGGCAAGATAGGATTGGGTGAAAGATAAATACAAGACCAGAAGAAGACAAGAGCTTGAGTCTCAGAAAAAAGTAAAGAAGTTGCAGGAGGAATGAGACAAAGGCCACAGATGAAACAGAGAAAACGACAGAGAATTTGACAGTTATTTTCTAGTGAATATTCAAAGTAGGAAAAAAGTGAAATTCAAACTGTTTTCTTCTGTTTGTATTTCACTAAAGCTTATTATTATATTTAGGAGAAGGTGTATGACTGACATCAAAATTTTGGTTATTGCTTATTTCAGATTGGAATAATAGCTGACATTTGGGGGAGTTTATCATGAACCAGGCACTGGGATCATTATATTATGTATGTCATTTCGCTTAATCCTCATAATGACTAAGACATGGGCACTATTATTATCCTAATTTTATGGTTAGGCAACTGGGCTTAGAGATGTTACATAACTTTAAGTTTACTTATTATGGTAAGCTCATGCAGCTAGTTTCAGCCTGAGGCAAGACTTCAGACTTATGTTTTTTTTAATCCAGAGCTTTTAAACCCCTAGGCTACTGAAACTGCAAGATTAATGAAATTCAAATATGCCTTTGAAATCCAAGTGCAAATTTCATTTATTAGTAATCGCCAATTGACTCAATTTAAGTATAAACTCCTAATTAAACAAATAGTTTAATGTGTGTGGTACAAGCAGAGGGGTATTTTGTAATTTTTTTCTCACATTCATTTTCCCTAATGAAGACATTTAGCTAGGATTTTAGCCTTGACGAATGTCATATGAGCGTATAAATATCTCAACACAGGTTAACATATGTTTTCAAAGAAATGTATATAAATATCTACATATTCATTTAAATAGATAAATACATGTAGATAATGTATGTGAGAATATACTTAGAAATCAGTATATAAACTTGTATGTAAAAAAGGTTTTATATCTTTTATATCTGTCAGTCCCCAAATCAATGGGTAGATTTAATGCGAAACAAATTTTAAAAATCTAACATAATTTTCAGAGAAATCATCAAAATTATTTATCATTTCATCTGGATAAATAAACAAAGAGAAAGAGATTACTTGCTTTGTTAGGCATTGAAGTGTTATAAAGCTTAAATAATTAAAGCACTGTGATGAGACCAATGAATAGAAGAAAATAGTAAGGCAGCAGTCACTGTGTGCGTACAGTATATGATAAAGCAAATATCTTAGACCAGTGGAAAAGACCTTGGTTATTTATTAAACAATACAGGGGAAAGTGAATATTTGTGGAGAAAACTAAGTTAATTAAACTGTTGCTTTCATGAGGATATAAAGAGGCTAGAAAACTCAAAAAATGCTAATATATTATCTCTGAAATATGGTCAAAAACCATTTTTATTAATAATCACAAAGTCGATTAAATTTTATTCAAAGATTATCACTCCTTTTTTTCCTTTGTAACTAAATTCCCATTAGTGTACTTAATCTAGTATTCTGCATAAATCTTAGATTCATTAAACAATGCTGTTTATATAAGAATTAAGGAGTACATTTTAAGAATATATCATCTTTTTCACTTGCTCTCTCTCTATATTTCCTGTTGCCCTCATTCCTTCTGATCCTTTATGAGAGCGGGAGGCTACCTTTTCTGTTTTCTTTGAGGAGATGCTGCTCAAGTTTAAAACTGGGATGTGAATAAACAATGGTGAATTTATAGCTACCTTAGACCAAACCCTTTGCAAGGCACTAGACCTTGGTCTGTGCCCGTCATCCCTGCTATAGATACAGACAAAAGAGAGGGTAAGGAATGCAGGTCCTGGGTTTGGGCTCACAGTCTTATAAGATGGGTATAAGTCTTTAAAATATCATTGAGAGATCTTTTATTACTGTGAGTTCTGTTGAGTTTGTTACCCTGCAGAGAAATGCTGGTAGAGACTTACTTGTCCTTCCTGCTGGAACAGTTATTTGGAGCGATTGCAACTGGGATTTTTCCTACTATGCTGGATTGGGGGCGGGGTGGGGGGGTAGGGGATTGGTTTTGCCTAAACGTTTCTTTGTTCTTCCTTTCTCTCCTGGAGAAATTTTCTTTAGTGGGGCTGGTAATTTTAATTGTGGTTTCTGAATATCGAGAGCATGTTTTATAAAGTATGTCTCTTAAATCCAGGTTAGCATCTTTATAGCTTTATTTTCTGCTTGTTGTCTTAGTGGCAACTTTATTTTTTTTCTTTTTTAAAAAAATTTATTTATTTATTTATTTATGGCTGAGTTGGGTCTTCATTGCTGCGCACGGGCTTTCTCTAGTTGCAGTGAGCGGGGGCTGCTCTTCGTTGCAGTGTATGGGCTTCTCATTGCGGTGGCTTCTCTTGCTGCAACAGCACGGGCTCTAGGCACGCAAGCTTCAGCAGTTGTGGCATGCAGGCTTAGTAGTTGTGGCACGCGGGCTCAGTAGTTGTGGCACGTGAGCTGTAGAGTGCAGGCTACAGTAGTTATGGCGCACGGGCTTAGTTGCTCTACGGCATGTGGGATCCTCCCGCACCAGGGCTAGAACGCATGTCCCCTGCGTTGGCAGGCGGATTCTTAACCACTGTACCACCAGGGAAGTCCCCAACTTTATTTTTTTAGTTATGAAAATTTTCAAGCATATGGAAACTGTGAGAGAATTGTATAATGAACATCCATATATCCATAATCTAATGTATTCTAGATCTTAATTTATTAATATTTTGCTTTTCTTGTTGACATATTTTATATCATTCCCTGTAAACTTGCTAGCTTCTTTTGTAAGGAGGGACATTCCTTCATCAAATATAACTATCTGGTTACCCTGAAAGACAGTTTCTACTCGAAAGGCAAGGTAAATTTTTAAATCTTTCCCTTAAATAACTACATTTCAGAGTCAGGAGTTGGTGGTAAAGTGATCTCCAATAGTAGCAATAAGGGGATTTTTGTCGTTGTTGTTTGCTTTTTTTAAAGCACCATTATAGGCTCATAGATTTTTATATATTAAATTGTGTAAATCAATTACAGTTATTCTTTTTTTTTTTTTTTTTTTTTTTTTGCGGTACGCGGGCCTCTCACTGCTGTGGCCTCTCCCGTTGCGGAGCACAGGCTCCGGACGCGCAGGCTCAGCGGCCATGGCTTATGGGCCCAGCCGCTTCGCGGCATGTGGGATCTTCCCGGACCGGGGCACGAACCCGTGTCCCCTGCATCGGCAGGCGGACTCTCAACCACTGCGCCACCAGGGAAGCCCCCAGTTATTCTCTTAGATGCTTAAATTGTTCAACTGTGGGCTGTAGCCACCCACCAATTTTCTTCTGGCTTGATTACCCATTTCTCACAGGGTGGAAAGCATGATTTGCTGAGAAGGGCTGCATTAATGGGGAGTATGAAATTAGGCTTAGAGGTGGAGTGATATCAAACTTAGTTACCTTTACCAAACAGATGGCAAGGAGAGAAAGCTGAGATTAAACCAGAAGGGAAATATGCAGCTTTATTTTGACACGCTACTTTCTTTTCTAGATGCTAAGTATGATTTTTAACGGATACTTATAATTATTTTGTTCTGCTGCCCATTAAGTTGGGAAGAGCTTCCTTGAGCTCAACTCTTTCATTCATATTTTTGTCTGGATTTAAGGGAGAAGTGTAAGCAATCTTATGAGCCATTTGTTTGGTCAAAGTGAGATGCTTTGCAATGGAGAAATATCTCAAGATGATGTTAGCTATTTTCCAATGAATTCCAAAGTGTTTTCTGAATTTATTGTCAAATAAGTTATACTGAAAAATATAACTAAAACTTTTTGGTTTTCACGAATTTTTTTCATGTTGAACTTCTTATAAGAATGATTACTTTTCAATAAAGGCAGGAGGAGATCAAACTATTTGGGTCATTTGACCTATCAGTATCAGAGGAGTGGATATTTTCAGTGGAGAGAAATGTAACACGTCTGCACAATTCAATTAAATTATGAGACTAAGCAATGAAACTAAATTCCAGTCACCTGAAATCTAAGTACTAAAATATTCCAGCCTTCAGAGAAATATGAAATTGGGAATAATGGTTAATGCTCATTAAATTTCCTTTATTTGTGTATCTTCTTTTATCAAGCACAGGAGATGCTACTGCTGTTATGATAAGCTGCTATAACAAATAATGGCCATTTTCCAGCTCACCAATATGGGATTGAGATGAAGGAAATCTGAAAAGGAAGGCCCCCGCAGGTGTACTTAAAGATGGAAGGATTTGGTCCCTTTCAGCATTGACTTTCCATGGATTATTATATCCCCAGGGAAGTTTCAGGAGATGTGTGTTTGAGCCTTGGAAAAAGCGGTTTGCATTCATTATTAACAGCAATAGTAATAAAAAAAAAAGTGTCAACACGTTGTATCACCACATTCTGTTCCTCACATTTATAAATACAGTCTCTAAATTACACATAATTTACCCTACGTCAAAATGAAACTAAATCAAACAAAAACAAAAAATTATTTATATTTGATTTCTTGCCTTGCAAAATTCTTCCGACTTTTAAAAAATATGTGTGTGTAAAAGGATTGATGGAATAAGATGCCTTTCATGTAATATTCTTCTTTGGCAGAAACAAGAAGACAGAGAATGGAGAAAACAATAAAAGAAAAGGGCAGACAACCACCTGCCGAAGGTCAAGCAGAGGGGCCGCGCTGGATTACTTAATTCAGTAATACCACAGTAAAGGTAGCTGTTACTTTTATTGTAGCATATTGGTGCTTCTAAGAGCACTAACAGTGAGAAATAAATGAAAATGGCTTCAGGTGCTGCAGATGACAGTGGGAGGCCAGGTTTAATTCACCCTTATGAAGTCTTCTTGAATGGTGTCACTTGTAGAATTTGTACTTGACTTTTGGAAACATAAAATGTTCTTGCCACTGAGAACTAATTAAGAAATCTGGCCCTCTGTGACTGAGCTTATTTTGTTCAGGTCGACTGCATGTTCAAGTCTGACTCAAGATGCGCATCTAATGTATACTGTGACCGACTATTTCAGATGGATTAAGATAATTGCTTAGCTCAACCCTAGCCTGATACATTCTGTCAGAATGGCATTCAAAGCCCTTAACTGAGAATGCTACCAAATCGCCACTCCAGGTTTTTAAGAAGCTTGAAGTGCAAAATTTCAAGTTTTGCTTTGGAATGAACGCATAGTAATCCCAGGCTACCATTAGCAGATAAAGAGGAGGATGTACCTTGTAGCAGGTAACAACATGGATGGATCTTGCAGACATTAGGTTAAGTGAAAGAAGCCAGACACAAACCGTAGGTACTTATGACTACTTATATGAAGTTCAAGAACAGACAAATGTAATCTGTGCTGATAGAAGCCAGAATGGGAAATGGGTATTGACAGGGGCACCAGGGAAGCTTCTAGGGTAATGGAAATTTTCTGTACCTTGATCTATAATGGCGACTCAGGGTATTTGTCTATAAAAATTCTCTGAACTGTACCCTTTCTGCATTTTACTACATGAAAGTTATACCTCAATGAAAATAACCAAAAGAATTTTGCAAAAGTACTTAAGTTTAAACTGATTAAAAACAAAACGAAATGAAAAGTTCAGATTATTTGGTCAAAGGCCCCAAATAATTTCATCTTCACAGTGCCATCATTTGAGTGCTGTAAAAGGTTATGAGCTCCCACTTCTGTATTTAACTTGCCTTTTCTGCTATGCAAACTCAGCAAAGGCATCAAAACTTAGTCCGTATAAGCAAATCTAGTGCACTCAGTCTCCCATGTCTTGTGCCAGGTGCATCTCAAGCAGAGAAGTGGAGAAGTCAAGTCTTCCATGAGGGCCAGGACCACAAGACTGGCCTCAGGAATTCATTCATGGAATAAATATTTATTGGTGCTCTCTGTGAGCCAGATGCTGCTACAAGCAGATACGTGGAGGAACAACTAACACAAGATCCATACCACTGTAGACCTTCCGTTCAGGATTAGGGAAGAGAAGAAAACATGCAACTTAAACAGAAAGGCGCAAAATACTCTCAGCTGGTGGTGAGTACTAGGTAGGAGGGACCATCTGAGATCGGGCGGTCTGAGAAGGCCTCTCTGAGGATGTGGCACTCGATCGATGACCTGAGTGATGAGGCAGAGCCAGCCATGCAGAAAGCAGGGAAGGTGAACCAGGAGGAGAGAGCAACATGTCAAAGCCCCAGAGGAGAGCAAAAACTTGACATGTTTGACAAATACAAAGAAGGCCAGAGAACTAGGGGGGACATGGTATAAGAAAAAATAATAGTCTTGGAGGCCATTTTAAAGAGAATGAATTTAATTCTAAGTACAATAGCAAACCATCAGAGTATTTTAAGTAAGAGATAGTACAGATGGAGAGAAGTTAAACTTGAGGCATATTTGGAGGTAGAACCGATCAGGAATGTATGGATTAAATAGCGGAGAAGAGAGAAAAGGAGAAATTTTAAATAACTGCTTTGTTTTAGACTGCTGGCTGTAGTGATAATGATGCAATTCACCAAGGTGAAGGAAAATTGGGGATTAACAAATTTGAGGGGAACGTGAGTTCATTTTGGACAGACTGAGTTTGAGCTATGTTTCAGCTATCTCACAAATGAGCATATTTGACTTCAACAGATGAAAGAGTAGTACGACTTGAGGAAGATCAAAGACATCATCCAAGTGAAAAAACAACTTCGAGTTTATCCCTCAAAATGATGGGCCAATTGTATTTTCCTTGAATAATGATGACAGAATTTTGAGAATCAACAGGGAGAGGTGTTTCCAACAGTATCCTGCTGAATTCATAAGACAGTAGCATACTAGAAGGAGTAAGGGACTGGACTCATCCACACCGTTGTTCTATCATGTGGCAAAACATTTCCAACTGTTTGGATGATTGCTGAGTGAAAAGTTCTGGAGTTTTTCAAAACCTAGGACTAGCAAAGGTGCTATGAAACAGCATTCTAATACACCATTGTCAGAGATGCCTGCCAACTGGTCCCACATTTTTAATTAAAATTGAAATGTGTCAGCACTTTGGCAAAGTATAATCACTTCTATTAATTTTTCCAAAAGATATTTGAAAAGATGTATAAAATTATTTATTTTAGCATTGATTTGGAAGCAGTTCTAATATATGTAACTAGATGATTGGGTAAATAATTTTTGGTTTCTTATACATAATGGAATAGTATACAGCCATTAAAAATAAAAATCGGTATGTACTGAAATAAAAGAATATAAAGTGTGTAGGTAAGGGAAAATGCAAGTTATAGCAAATACAGTCTAATCTCATTTTGGGTGAAAAAAATATCTAGAAGAAAAGATCAAATTGTGGTTAATTTTTTTCTCCATGATTGGGTTATTTCCACGATGTTTAGATTTTTGCAGTAACCACATATTACTTTTGTGATAGAAAAGAACCATAAAAATATTTTTCAAAGATATCCAATGCAGAATTCATATGAAGCAGAGTATATGAAACTTAGCTTTTCAGTGTTAGGAGTGCTGAAGCAAAAAAAGTCACAAAATCTGATACAGTTTTGAGGGGGCTGTGGCTTTTACAAAAAAAAAAAAAAAGTAAGACTTTTGAATATAAGCTTGAAACTAGACTTACAAGAAGTGTGGACAAAAATCTGTGCTAACACCTGAGTACCCCTCCTTCCTCCTCTACCTGGTATAATTTCCTCTGACCAGACTGTAGTCCTAGCTGAGACATCACAGGGTTCACAGTTTTTCTCAAATGCTCAATCACTTTGGGAAGGAGACCACTTAGTTTTCTGATTTTAATTATTTTATACATTATTATAAAGATGGACCAGAAGAAGGCTATGTATCTTCAGATGAAGGGTTCATATCATTAAAATTATTCTGAAGGGAAGAATGTGTCATAGAAATGTCAATTCTTCCAAAGTTAGTTTATACATCGCATGCAATTCCAGTTAGAATCTCAAAAGAGTTGCTTTTTCACTAAATTTCTTTTGGAAAAGTAGATGTCTGAGAATATTGGGGTTAATTATGAAAACATAGAATCATGAGGACGGACCTGCTTTTATAGAAAATAAAACATACTGTAAAGCCATTATATTCAAAGAATATTTTCTTCACTTGAGAATAGAAAAATAGTTCACTGGAATTGAATAGAGAGTGAAGAAATAAATCCCAATATACTTGACATATAGTTTATTTCAATGAGAAAAATGTTTATGAGTTAATGACTGGTGTTTTCATAACTGGCTACTCATCTGAAAAAATTAAGGTGGATCTCTACCTTACCACATGTACAAAAACAAACTCCTGAAACTCCTAAAAGCTAAAATATAAAGCACAAAACAATAACAAGCTTAAAAAATTGTATCTCTTAACTCCTAACTAAGGATTGGAGAGATACATAACAAAGACAGGAGACACACGAACTATAAAAGATATATTCAACTTAATAAAATTAAGATATACTTCTACTGCAAAATAAAAGGCAATACTTGAACACATATAAAAGATAATCTGTTACAAATTAATTTTTTTAAAACCAACCAATCCCAATAAAAAAATGGACAAAGGATATAGACAGTTCAAACAGGAGTTAATCTAAATGGTCAATAAGTACATGAAAGACGCTGAACATTCAAGCTGAAGAACTAATAAGCTGTTGGCTAATACTGAAGAGTGATAACAAGTACTTCTTTAACATCCTAAGAAATTACTACAAGCAACTCTATGCCAATAAAATGGACAACCTGGAAGGAATGGACAAATTCTTAGAAAGGTATAACCTTCCAAGACTGAACCGGGAAGAAACAGAAAATATGAACAGACCAATCACAAGTAATGAAATTGAAACTGTGATTAAAAATATTCCAACAAACAAAAGTCCAGGAACAGATGGCTTCACAGGTGAATTCTATCAAACATTTAGAGAAGAGCTAACACCCATCCTTCTCAAACTCTTCCAAAAAATTGCAGAGGAAGGAACACTCCCAAACTCATTCTATGAGGCCACCGTCACCCTGATACCAAAACCAGACAAAGATACTACAAAAAACGAAAATTACAGACCAATATCTCTGATGAATATAGATGCAAAAATCCTCAACAAAATACTAGCAAACAGAATCCAACAACACATTAAAAGGATCATACACCATGATCAAGTGGGATTTATCCCAGGGATGCAAGGATTCTTCAATATATGCAAATCAATCAATGTGATACACCATATTAACAAATTGAAGAATAAAAACCATATGATCATCTCAATAGATGCAGAAAAAGCTTTTGACAAAATTCAACACCCATTTATGATAAAAACTCTCCAGAAAGTGGGCATAGAGGGAACCTACCTACACATAATAAAGGCCATATATGACAAACCCACAGCAAACATCATTCTCAATGGTGAAAAACTGAGAGCATTTCCTCTAAGATCAGGAATGAGACAAGGATGTCCACTCTCACCACTATTATTCAACATAGTTTTGGAAGTCCTAGCCACGGCAACTAGAGAAGAAAAAGAAATAAAAGGAATACAAATTGGAAAAGAAGAAGTAAAACTGTCACTGTTTGCAGATGACATGATACTATACATAGAGAATCCTAAAAATGACACCAGAAAACTACTAGAGCTAATTAATGAATTTGGTAAAGTTGCAGGTTACAAAATTAATGCACAGAAATCTCTTGCATTCCTATACACTAATGATGAAAAATCTGAAAGAGAAATTAAGGAAACACTCCCATTTACCATTGCAACAAAAAGAATAAAATACCTAGGAATTAACCTACCTAGGAAGACAAAAGACCTGTATGCAGAAAACTATAAGACACTGATGAAAGAAATTAAAGATGATACCAACAGATGGAGAGATATACCATGTTCTTGGATTGGAAGAATCAGTATTGTGAAAATGACTATACTACCCAAAGCAATCTACAGATTCAATGCAATCCCTATCAAATTACCAATGGCATTTTTTATGGAACTAGAACAAATCATCTTAAAACTTGTATGGAGACAAAAGACCCCGAATAGCCAAAGCAGTCTTGAGGGAAAAAAACGGAGCTGGAGAAATCAGACTCCCTGACTTCAGACTATACTACAAAGCTACAGTAATCAAGACAATATGGTACTGGCACAAAAACAGAAACATAGATCAATGGAACAAGATAGAAAGTCCAGAGGTAAACCCACGCACCTATGGTCAACTAATCTATGACAAAGGAGGCAAAGATATACAATGGAGAAAAGACAACCTCTTCAGTAAGTGGTGCTGGGAAAACTGGACAGCTACATGTAAAAGAATGAAATTAGAACACGCCCTAACACCATACACAAAAATAAACTCAAAATGGATTTGAGACCTAAATGAAAGACCGGACACTATAAAACTCTGAGAGGAAAATATAGGAAGAACACTCTTTGACATAAATCACAGCAAGATCTTTTTTGATCCACCTCCTAGAGTAATGGAAATAAAAACAAAAATAATCAAATGGGACCTAATGAAACTTTAAAGCTTTTGCACAGCAAAGGAAACCATAAAGAAGACCAAAAGACAACCCTCAGAATGGGAGAAAATATTTGCAAATGAATCAACAGACAAAGGATTAATCTCTAAAATATATAAATAGCTCATGCAGCTCAATATTAAAGAAACAAACAACCCAATCCAAAAATGGGCAAAAGACCTAAACAGACATTTCCCAAAGAAGACATACAGATGGCCAAGAAGCACATGAAAAGCTGCTCAACATCACTAATTATTAGAGAAATGCAAATCAAAACTACAATGAGATATCACCTCACACCAGTTAGAATGGGCATCATCAGAAAATCGATAAACAGCAAATGCTGGAGAGGGTGTGGAGAAAACAGAACCCTCTTGCACTGTTGCTGGGAATGTAAGTTGATAGAGCCACTCTGGAGAACAGTATGGAGGTTCCTTAAAAAACTAAAAACACAAGTACCATATGACCCAGCAATCCCACTACTGGGCATATACCCAGAGAAAACCATAATTCAAAAAGACACATGCACCCCAATGTTCATTGCAGCACTATTTACAATAGCCAAGTCATGGAAGCAACCTAAATGCCCATTGACAGACTAATGGATAAAGAAGATGTGGTACATATATACAATGGAATATTACTCAGCCACAAAAAAGAATGAAGTTGAGTCATTTGTTGAGACATGGATGGATCTAGAGACTGTCATACAGAGTGAAGTAAGTCAGAAAGAGAAAAACAAATATTGTATATTAACGCATGCATGTGGAACCTAGAAAAATTGTACAGATGAACCGGTTTGCAGAGCAGAAGTTGAGACACAGATGTAGAGAACAGACATATGGACACCAAGGGGGGAAAACTGCGGTGGGGTGGGGATGGTGGTGTGCTGAATTGGGTGATTGGGATTGACATGTATACACTGATCTGTGTAAAATTGGTGACTAATAAGAACCTGCAGTATAAAAAAAAAAAAAAAGAAAGAAAGAAAGAAATACATGGTAATAAGTAAGCCTCATACATTGCAGTAGACCTGTAAGGTGAGTGTTAGTGAAAAATAATAAAGCAAATGATAAGTACCTTTGATAAGATCAGCATGTATGATATACCATAAGTATATACACACATGTGGAAAAGGGATATGTTGAAAGGACGGTCACCAAAATATTAATTGGGGTGATCCCAAATATTGGGCTTTCAAGTGAGTTTAGCATTCTTCTTTATACCTCTTGAATAATTCTTTTTAGTTGGTATAATGCTAAATCCTCAAGTAAAATTTGTGACAAAATTAATTCTTATGAACTCAAAACCAGCCAAATACACCCTTCTTTTAAACTTTCCTTCCCTAATTTTATTTCCAATTCAAGTTTGGTTGGTTTGATTTTATTTTAATGGAGGGAGATGAGATGTGAGAAAACATGCTCACCAAGGAACAGGGCGTTTGGATGTCCCTGAATGAGATTCAGATGGGATGACATCATACGGCACTAAAAGTTTCCATTTCATCTCTTCTCATTCCATTTTAGTAACCTTTGACATTTGGAGGAACAAAAGCCTACAGTCATTTTCGCTCTTCTCTCACTCCAGGGCCTCACACAACAATTGTCAGGGAATATTTGCACCATTGATAGAAATAACAGCCTGCACCTGCCTTTTGTCACTTTGAGCCCAAGAGAAGACAACAGAATACAGGACAAATGAGCCTTTTCTTTGACATTTCTTTAAGATTCATTCTCCTCCTCGTATTTTAGATTTCCTGGTCTACTACCCGCACCCCCAGTATCATGCCAAACTGAAATCTGACCTGACACCATCTACCAGCTGGCTAGCCTGGTGGCTTATAAAGATTGGTTGTGATTAGGCACAATGTGGGCTACAATGTAAGCCTGTGTTACTAATAAGTGGGACGGACAGCATGGAGAGACAAGAAGTGCTCTTTATTCTCATCTACGTTACCGGAAAAATAGACATACACAGAACCAGTGCCATGTTAAGTTTTTTAAGGCAATAAAAGTGTTTTGAATTCCTCGACATCCTACGAGTTTCAGTTCTATAAAATGTGCCATCTATTTTCTTTCTTTTCCCTCAAGTCTTTTAGCATCACACATTTAGCCTGGCTCTCTCCCTTGTCTAGAGGCCAGGGAGGGTTCCCAGCATATGCTTGTGCAAGAAAAAGGGATGTTTGCCTTCTTTCCAACCTTGCCCCCGCACTCTCGTCATGCAAAGCTGAGAAGCAGAAACGCTATACAGATCCTCCAGAATCTCCTGTGTGCAAATTCCAAAGGAGTTTAGAGTTCTGAGGACTGTTGGAAATACACATACCAGGAAGCCTGCCCCTTCCCTAGCCCTGTGTTCCCAAGGCAAATCCCTCTGGTCTCCATGGATACCTTTCGCTTTCACCAGAATGTGACCCATTGGCCTCTCTCCCCATTGCCCTACAGAAAAGGAGCCCAGGCATACAACAGTCACCTGGTGATCCAGGAGCCTATCGGAATCTGTCTTAGTTTAGTTCATATTTATTGCACGTCCACTGCATGCAAGGTCCTTGCCTGGAGCCAAATAGATGAATAAACCAAAGTCTCTGACCAGGAGGAGATGGGTTTCTATCAGTATGGTCAGATAAATAACTAGTAAAATAAGACATACTAATTACTATAACAGAGGCATAATCAAGGTTTGATGGAGTATAGGGAAGGGGTGATTTATTTCTTCTTCCTGGGACAGGAAATTGGAATAACAAAAGTGGAGAAGAACTTTAGAGAGATGTAACATTCAAGCCAGGTTTGAAAATACAAGAAATTACATAACTCAGAAGTGGAGCTAAGTGGGGCCTAAGCTGCAAGAACATCACACGCAGAGACAGCAGCTTGCCAGGGCCTGGTACGGCTCCATGGGGAGTAGCTCTGTGTCACTAAGGTGTAGGGCAGATGTGGGAGGGCCTGGAACTATAGACAGCTACCAGGGTGTGAGCCATCTCTTCACCTTGTTAAAGAGCTGTCTCCAGCTTTTTATGGAGGAACAGACTTAGAAGCTTGTTGGAAATCAAAGGCCACAAGGAGAGAGACCCAATCAGAATGACAATGGGCGTGTGGTGCTCAGTTACTGGTGCCTGTTGAAGTCAAAGAAAATAGTTTAGGAAATAGCAGAATTCCATCAGGTGGAAATGATGGAAGCCTTAGTCAACACTGGGTGACAATGATGGGACAAGTGGGCAAGGTATTTGTAAACAGAATTGGCTTAACTTGGCATCTGATCAAGGGTAAAAATGGGATGGAGGGAGAAAAGCAGCGTTATTCCCTTTGTTGTACTGCCAGTGTTTGAAAAAACACTGTGATGATGTCTTCAGCTCATGACACCGTTGGGGGCTTGGGAGATTATACTAAGTTAGATAAACTTTGGTATTTCAGTCAGGAACTCTTCACTCTTTAGTTGATGTAGACACTATTTATAACTTTGGGCATTTTGCATTATAATTAATATGACTTTTATGGAAAACTGTACCCTAGTAGGAAAATGACAAGTCCAATTGACAAAACTGTGTAGAATTCAAAGTAATATATCTCCAAGCAGTAGCATGTATCTTCATATGCTTGAGATACAACGTCAAGATTCAGATACCCCATACAGAAATAAGACATGTCAAGCACAACAGGGATAGGACCACAACTGCATCAAAATAAACGTAGAGCTCTGACAACTAAAAGTCTTCACGTAACAGCAACCAACTGAGAGGAGAAAAAACCTGTCAGCCACCAAATATAAACAATGCCTTGTTTCCATATTCCTTTGTACCTTCACAGTCAAAAAGTCATCTAGATGGGGTTATATACAATTAAAAATTATGACTAGAGATTCCTAACTGAAGAACAGCATTAGGCCATAAGCTTATATTTCGGTAAAATCAAGAATGTTCTTTTGGAAGATGCTTAAATTGTTTTTAGGTAAGGTCACAATAGTTCTGCTTTTATTTTTATCTGATCCTTGTTACTACTTATTTTTATCGTTTGGGGATTTTCTTGGGTAACTTGGCGTGAGGTGTGGTGGGTAATGCGAAGCAAGAAGTAGTTGAGTCTAGAATGTTTGTGCCTTGGATCAGGCAGCCTCTGGACCACTGTCCCTCATTCTCGTCTCTCTAAACCAGGAAGAACAAGAAGACGATTCAAACTGCCCACTGCATGTAATCCCAGCTCTGCCACTTAACGCATTTGTGACCTGGAGCAAAGTCACTCCATCTCTTTGTACCTCAGTTTCTTCACCCATAAAAAGGTATAGTGACCGCACCTAATTATAGACCTGTTATGAAGATTAAATTAGCTAGCATAGGTAAAACACTCAGACCAGTGTCTGACACGTATGAAGCCATAAATAACAGTTGTTGCACTGTGACCATTACTGGGGTTGCTTGTTTATTCTGGACTTTTTCTCCCTGATGTGGGCAGTAAGATCAGTTGCATTTAAGTGCATAATAGCACTTCACTGATTTGGAATCGTTGAAGAATAAATTATTAGCAATTTTTTAAAGATCCTCTCCCCTAATTTTTAATTCCATCCATTGTTGTTTGGTTTCTATATGCATCCACCCTGGCCCAGCCCTCAGAGCAGAAAAAACTCAGCGTAGAGGGAAGCACTTTAAAGCAACCTAAATAAGAAAACTAGCAAGTTCTGACTGACATAAGGGCTTAGGAAATCCATAGGGCCTGGTGGTTCCTAGGGAACTGAGTGCGAGGAAGATCCTTTCAGGAGCTGGTGGCCTAAATGGGGAGTGGGGATGGGGGCGGGGGTCAGGGTGAGAGCGGACAGGGTAGGACTAGAGCAGCCGGGAGCAAGAGACACGGCAGCCCAGGGAGTAAGAGCTTCTTCCAACCTGTACTTCTTTCCCACCCCCTTACTCCATTTCAGCCTCTCTAAATTTCCTATCGACTTCATTATTTAACATTGTAATTATTCAAAATGCTTAAAACACATAAAAATATACAAGGTTTTGGGTTCTGTAACTGAGGAAAAAGTGTCTTTCCCCAACTGTTTAAAAAGAATTATCTTTCTAGGGACTTCCCTGGCGGTCCAGTGGTTAAGACTCTGCGCTCCCAGTGCAGGGGGCAGAGGTTCCATCTCTGGTCGGGGAACTGAGATCCTGCATGCTGCACGGCGTGGCCAAAAAAAATAATAAAAACAGAATAATCAATAAAGTAGAGCTTAAAAAAAAGTATCTAAAAAAAAGAATTATCTTTCTAGAATTTGAAAAAAAATAGATACATTTATATGTATAACTGAATCACTTTGCTGTGCACCTGAAACTAACACAACACTGTTAATCAACTCTACTCCAATATAAAATAAAAATTAAAAAAATATTTAACAAACAACAAAACAAAACCAAAGAAAAGAATTGTCTTTCTAAAATGCAAATTCTGAAACAAAGGAGAATTATACCAGCTATGTTGGCGTATCACAATGGCAGTAAAGGATCTTTATTCTCTGAGTGTACATTTCACGTTTTTATTTGACAGTTCCAAAAATCTATGCCTTTGAAAAGTACAATAACAGAAACTTTTTATAAATCAAACTTGCGTTGCTATTGGTCGATTTTGTACAGGTTTTATTTCTTTCACCCCGAGGTCCTTGGAGTTTTATGACAGGAAAATGAAGATGGTTTGGCCCTCAGGAGAATTACAAATACTTGAGGCAGCAGGAGGAAGGCCTGAGTGCAGGCCTGAGATGCAGGTGTCCAGAGTTCCAATTCCAGCCTCAGGGAGGCTTGCTGGGTGCCCTTGGGCAAGTCACTTAACCTCCCCTTGCCTCTCTTCCCTCACTGCTTAAGTGAGGGGATTAATGCTCAGTTCCCTCACAGGGTGGCAAGTGGATTAAGTAATTAGAAAACTAGAGTCTCTTCCTCTGTAACCTTTAGGAGATGAGAATTTAACCAAAGGATTCTTAAGTGTGTTAGAAAACAAAAACAAAGAAAACAGTGAGAGCTACACAGAACAGAAATTTAGTTATCATTACAAAAGAACACTGGAGACAACCGCTTCATTTTACCTAAGCAGAAAAAAAATGATTTCAGGACACATTATTTTCAAATAAAATCTCACTCTCTCTCTCTCCCTCCTTCTCTCTCTCTCTCTCTCTCTCTCTCTCTCTCTGTCTCTCACACACACACACACACACACACACACACACACACACAAGATACCCTTCTCTTATCCCCTCACTGATTTCTATTTTAAAGTATTTCACTTATTTGGTCTCAAGATAGGAAACTTCTAAATAGAATCATCAGCCTTAAAACAATGTTTGAAATAATTAGGTTACAAATTCTGGAGCCCTTTAATATGGCTGCAATTCTGTAACTATCTGTGCATTGCATGCATGGCCCTATTAAATGTACCAGGCACCAATGTTGCCGGCTGTCAAGAAGCAAAATGAAAAATAGTTTTAATAGCTGCTCTTTGACCTGTTTTATATTTTATGTCAATTATAACAGCACACAACCATGCATAATTATGAAGCATAGATGCATTAAAATGTACACATAATTTGTGTTCTTATGGCAACCATTGCATTAGGCTCTAGAAAACAAACCTATTGTTATAAGTCATTTACACATTAATATATTAGTATTAAATATCGAAGACAGATTTGTCTATCCATCTGTTTTGAATCATTGTTAAGTAAATATATCTTTTGGAGGGGTGGACAAAATCTCTACATAAATGCACTGTAGGTGCCATCTGCAACATATATTATAATACAGAGTTTAGCACCATCGTGCATAGCAACTCCAGCAAAGACAGTGCCATGTGATTGTCATTTGAATGTCATTTTTTAAAAATGATCTGGTATATGGACAGAAGGAGAAAAATTTTTTTCTGGCACTGCCATAAAAATTCCTTCCTTTGACTGTCCTGTGGTTTTTGGATTTCTTTCTTAAAAGCTTATCTTCTTCCTAGGATAAGAGGAAAATAATTATTTTAATGCTAGGTTAATGAACAAAAAAGTATGTTTTCTCTATTGCAAAATCATTAAAATACCAAGAAAAAAAATCGTTTTAAAATATCTGATGAATCATAACAGTGACCCTGAGAACCAGGTAACCAAACCAGAAAATGACCTGTCCACACTATAGATGAAAAGAAGCAGGGATTTTTCAAGAACAGTTATATAACCCCGATTTTGACTTTTCAGCATACTCATGATTTTATGGATATATAGTGAGGCTGCTGGAGTGGAGGGCACAAAAGGGCGATGCCAAATAAGAAATAGAAAACAGATTTCCTGACTTCAGGTTTTTTCATTTAGTGTCTTGTCACTCATAAACCTGGGAGAAGCAGGACTCCACTGGCCTGTCAGTTTTAACCCTGCTTCCCCAGCTCTGAGCAACTGCTTTCGATGTCAGTCCCACCATACCTCCTCTCAAAGTTAGGTCTGTCCAGGAGAAGGAAAAAATCAAAGGATGGAGTTGAGGGCTTGGGGTGGGAAGCAGGGTGGGGCAGGGTGGCTGGTAATGAAGACCCGTTTCCCCCAAGCCCTGCCTAAAACCACCGGCTATTTGAATTTCTCTTGCATTCACTTTAAGTGATCCCATTGCTTTCTTGTGGGTGACAGCAAGAATCGGAACAATTTTAAACACGCATTTCTGAAGTTTCATCTGAGGTGTTTGACTCCTCCGTTCCTTGTTTCTTTTGTTAAATGTCTGGAAGTATAGATGTTCAGAATTTTAATTCCATTTCCACGTAACTGGACCTTGAGTGCGGAGGCCTTTCTAGGATGACTTCCATCTACAGTGACTATTTAATTCACCTGTATATTGAGCAATTTATAGGTGTTACATCCCTTGCCAAGGCATCGCTCAGATATTTTTTAAGCTTTCCTTTGTTTCAATTATGAGAATTATTAAGCTTCTCTAAAACCTTGAGAATATTTGTCTCTAAATGCAATATTTCCGTCTTTAAATAACCATGTAAAATTTTAAATGTTTGGAAGAGAGCTGGAAATATCTGGCTTTGATGGACTTTTTAAACTTGTGACGCTTTAGAAAGAAAAATTGCTCTGCACCAATACAGCTGGTCCCTATTACTTAAAATTAGCCAGTAAAGAGCAGCTTTCCAAGGAGAGTTGCTAATGGAGAAAAATGGAAACAAAGGGAGGAAGAGGAGATGATTGGAGACAGAAGAAAAGATGGTACCTAATAATGGAAGAGGAAGGTTCTAGTGAACCCCAATCCTAGATTTCCAGAAAGAGCTTCCAAAACTCAGACAGTGGGTATACAAACACATGGGAATTCATGCTTCTGACCCTCAGTAGTGAAAAGCTCCTCTGGATAGCTCTGGGGCACGTCATGGGGTGGCCCATGAGGCTGTAAGTGTTTTATGGAGAAGATTTTGAGTCCGGGAAGCCACTGAGAATGCACTGGAGAGGAAGAAATGAAGATCACGGGCCAAACGAGACAGATAGATGCGCTCACTTTTTGGAGTGTTTCCAAATTTAAAATGTTAAAAGATCACCAGTTTAGGGCTTCCCTGGTGGCGCAGTGGTTGAGAATCTGCCTGCTAATGCAGGGGACACGGGTTCAAGCCCTGGCCTGGGAGGATCCCACATGCCACGGGGCAACTAGAGCCCGTGAGCCACAACTACTGAGCCTGCGCATCTGGGGCCTGTGCTCCGCAACAAGAGAGGCCACGACAGTGAGAGGCCCGTGCACCGCGATGAAGAGTGGCCCCTGCTTGCCACAACTAGAGAAAGCCCTCGCACAGAAACGAAGACCCAACACAGCAAAAATAAATAAATTAATTAATAAAAGATCACCAGTTTAAGAAAAATAACAAAATGGTTAGTTCTTCACAGGGAAAATTACTGTATATTGTCTTCAGGGTGAAAATTATTCAGTACATAGTCAATCCTAGACCATTTACTCGTTTTCAGCCCTACTTCCTCAAATCCATGTTCTCAGCACTTCATAATTCCCATTTGTTTAACTCAGACGTTTAACAGTGTCTGTGATTTGCTCACTCCCATCTACTAAGATGAAGTTTTTAAGCTTTTTAAAAGTATTAGTGATTCATTTTACCCATTTAAAATCTTACAGGAATGGGTTTTCTGCCTGCTATTATGCTCATATGTGTCGTGTGCTGGTTTGACAACACAGTTTCACTGACTTCCAAGACTGCTTCGTTTTTCTACACTTAATTATCCAACCCTGCTAAAATTAACTTTCCAAAATAGCATTCTTACACATGCCAGTTATAAAATTGACTACAAAGAAAGTTCTGTGCATTTTGATGGGTAATATTTCAGGCCAAACTCTTTGAATTGGTGGCACATCTTTACCATTATATTTAAGAATCTGAGCTTTCTCTCCAAATTGTCTTCATATCATGACGCCTTTATCCTTAGTGAAATCTACTTGTTTTAATCCTATGCGACCATCTCTATCCTCATTTCCCAAGCAGTGGGACAAAAACACTTTAGTTGAAGTAAGAATCCTTTATTTGTCACAAGTGCCAATCCAAATATGGCTTTGTTAAGTTCTGCTTGATTCTTTTTGCATTCTAAGGAACTTTTTTAAAAAAGAAATTTTTAAATTTATTAATTACCTTATCTATTGAGAAATGACCAATTTGACTTATCTCTTTAACATATCAGCCCAGGACTGACAAGCAATATTTGCACATTTGGCAGAAATTACCATCTCAGGAGCCTGGCTTCCCTTTGTTATTATAAGGAAGCCAACATTAATGGCAATGATTGCTGGACTGTCCCCTTGGAGAGGCACAGCTGCCCATCTGCCTGGTGCTAAACTTTAGTTTGGGACCATGGGCCTCTATGAAAAGGACAAGACCCATCTTCAAGCATAAAGCATGTAGTAGCACTTCTTGGTTCTTCAAGCTTGAGGAGGGGTGACTGGGGCAACATTGTAGTGCATACCCTAATTTAATTAAAAAATAATTTTCATACAGCTCCAGATCTGAAAGTGACAAGTAATATTTAGACAGAAGATGATACTTCATCCCATCTTTAAATATTCTTTAAATTTTACACGAAGCACCAAGGGATTTTTTTATTTGGCAAAGAAAATATGTTGTGCAACAACATGCAATCTGGCCTTCAAATTATTTTAAACTTCATCATCGAAACAATACATGCATTAGTATGTAGAGTATAAACTGCATAAGCAATTTCCTATGCATTTTAAAGTTTACTTAATGGAAGCCTGGGTGTCCATGTAAACTCTGCAGTTAGATCTGAAGGTGTATTTTCAGTGGCATTACTTCTTTGTCCTAAAGATCTAAAGATGGACATTATTTTTTAGGGAAATCTACCTAGTCCTCAAGTGAGAACATCCTGGAGTTTCTAGGAGTTTTAGCGTTCAAAGATATCGCAACCAAAAAGGTTTATTGAGTGCACTATGTGTCAAAATTGTTTAGAATCACAAGAAAAAGTTGTTGAGCTTATTTTGAGAAAGTGTTCCATTTAGTTGCCGATCTTGTAGAAGAAAAAAAGAAGAGACTCAAACTGATTTAAGAAATAGCTCTCTGGTTATGAGCTTTTGTGATTTTATAAAGGCTGAACTTCCCGGGACTGGCGTAAGAATACTATGGTCCCGGTCTTCCCTGGTGGCGCAGTGGTTGAGAGTCCACCTGCCGATGCAGGGGACACGGGTTCGTG
>NW_021703772.1:74395771-74480989 GCF_005190385.1 Monodon monoceros
AAAAAAAAAAAAAAAAAAAAAAAGAAAAAAAAAGAATACTATGGTCCCGATTAAACTGTGATATGCAGAAAAGGCAAAGAAAACGACACCAAACTTCTGTATCTCTGAACCACCAAAACTTAAGGAAACCAAGGCAGTCCTTGTCTTAGACACATGCTAAAAATCAGATTACTCAAACTATTCAAGATGATAACATCCAATGAATCTAGTATAACGCAGTATTTGTTATGGGCCTACTTGGTAAGGATGAAAAGGACTTATTCATTTCACTTTGGACCATCCCTTGCATTTGAACAGAAAATCGGACTGATAAAAGCTCAACATTTGGTCCGGGACCAGCAGATTGCTCCAGGGAAAAAGCACCAGCTATTGTAAAGTCAGACCAGGTTAGAGCCAATCGGCCGCAGACGAGATTGATCTTAAAAGCATTGCCGGCATTTGGGAGTTTCTGTGACAGCTACAGGAAGGGCTTTCATTCTTCTTTAACTTGGTGGCCGGCCTGCAAGCTACTATGGAAGTCCCTTCCCCCTAATCCATACTGTTCAATTGTCAGGAAAGCTTGTAAACAGGAGCCTCCATCAGTTACCTCAGAGTGGTTTGAACAAACTAACATCATAACAAGAGTGTTTATGGAAAAATGCTTAAGCACTGAAGCAGAAAGGGCTTAGCACTGATCAGACCTCTCTTCCACCTTTATTCTTCACTGTTCACATTGAAATGCAAATATCAGCGCAGGGTTTCCACTGGCGTGCCACTCACAAATTGAAAAGCAGTTTTTATCTATGCAAATGTAAGCATGGTAATTGAAGTTAATCAATCAATGCTAGCTTTCACTAAAACCTTGAACATGATTGAATAAAGTAATTATCATTCAGCAGAAAATGATGAAGTTGTAGACAGCATGAACCTTATTAAAGGAGGATTTTGAGTCACAATGGCTTAATTTAGCTAACAGCCCAGCCTGAGCCCAAGCAACATACTACTCTTGCTGCCTAGAATTGTTTTATGATTAAAAAACAACAACAACAACAATAATGAGGGTGGGGGAAGGTGGAGGTAAGGGTAAAGTAGTGGTTTTTATTCTTATTTTCATAGTGCTGGATTAATAAAAACTACTTGTCCTGCTACAAAGGAGGAGCCATAATTAACTCTTTTAAAAGAAAACTCTAAATAGATAAGTGAACAAAGATCGTTATGAGGTTTTTTTTTATGTGGCCAACAGCACCAATGGGCTTTTAATATTTATTGTTATATTTTTAACATAAATGAATGAAATAAAGTGAGCATCTCAGAAGTCTTTGTAAAATACCCATAAAATTAGATTAATATTTCCTTATGCAAAAGTAACCTCGTAAGGTACATAAATCAAAGGCTAAACTCTTAAAAGTATGATTTCAAACATAATTTGTATTTTTTTATTGACTTACAGCAGTTTCAGTAACAGAACGTATGCTGCATTTTGCACAGCTTTCAAATACTTCATTTTTTTGGAGTGCCATATATTCAATTACTTGCTTTTATTTACAAAAAACAGTCTCCCAGAAAGTGTTTTCATGTTAATTCTAGGGTGCTTTTCTTTCCAGTTTCTTTATACTTTTATCTATTCTCACGTATGATTTATGTTTTTTTGAGGCTATAAAACAAAATTATTTTATTTAAACCAGAGTTGAATACTATTGTTGAAAAAATCATTTCAGGTAGCATAAGGGAAATAATCCATCTCTGGAAAATGTAATCAACAGTTAGTGTGCAACATAATGTAAACTGATTATGGAAAGAGGCTCAATTTAGCTTTTTCCAATGTATTTTTCAAAAACAAGGTTAACTAGCAATATTTAGATTAGAGTAGCCCAGCAGGATATGGTGACTCTTAAGAATCTACAGTAATTCTGTTGGATTCAATTAGATTGAAAAAATCAAAGGTCTGTAATCCTGCTAATATTATTGTACACCCTTAGGGAAGTCACTCCTCCCCCAACTTCATTTTAGTTGATGCATTTTACATTCAGTTTATTTTGGATAACAATTTGTCAGATTAAATCTACATTCCCAATTGGATAGCAGAAAATACCTTTTCATTTATTTATTATTTTAGAATATATAGTGCTAGCATTTTACTCAAACATACATCTCCATGTACCCAAATTTCCTAAAACTTCAGTAAGTGTATCAGCCATCACCCGTATCAATAAATAAATTACGTGACACAAAAATAAACTCCGAAGTTTAAACAAGCATTGAATGGATTGTAGTAAAAACAGTTCTGGGTTTTTTTCCAGCACACGTTTCCTCTGAATGTAATTGTCCTGCCTCCTACTATTTAAGCAAAAGCCACCTCCTTATTTATTATTTTCTATTCCATCCACAAAGCATTTAAGTATCAGAGCTACTGTGGCAAAGTGACGTTAGAGTACTACATAAAAATAGTTCCATAGAATCAAGATGTCATTTTTATTTGGATAATAATGTGCATTAAAAGTATGATATTGATTGTTTACCTTAAATGCCCTAACAGCAGAAAATTAGTCATTTCTGACCTTTTATGGTTATATCCCATTGCAGGACCAACTTGGGACATAAGTTAATACATCTCATTTTCTTATTTTTACTCAGATGTGCTACTAACTATAGCAAGGAGAACCACAAGGTAGGGGTGATATTGTCTTTATTTCTGACCCTTCATTCTCTGCAACAGCCAGGAGTCATATTTTGGATTACAACCAAACAAACTCTTAAGTCATCACGCAAATCAATTGCCAGTAGATTCACAAAAGACCCAAAGTATACAGAATATTTGCGTTTTGTTGTTTTAACGGTTTTTTAAAAATCCCTAGCACTCATAAAACATCTATATAGCACAGTAAATAATCGACCATCATATAATATGTACACTTCAGGGAAGCCTGACTTCTGATAAAATGATTTTCAAACTCCGGGAGAAAGAGGATATGTTAAGTGGGAACATTCTAAACAGTTTTACATGTGTGTGTGTGCATGTGTGTGTGTGAATGCATTTTTTTTTCCCAGCTCACCAATTCTAAGTTTTGGTCCTGATCTGACTGCACCATTTGTGGAACTGTAGAGGACCAAATAACTGGATACTTAAGAGGCTAAAAAGCTGCAAATTATTACGGCTGCTCTTTTCTAACTGCTGAACGCACTGAGAGGATACAAAGTTTAGTTAGGGAACAGTTTTCCCCTTGCTACCTTGAAAACTCAAAGGAAACCCTGAAAGCCCAAATCCTAGTAAAATAAAATCGATTTAAAACAAGTCAACGCTTTGTGTTCCAAGATCTGTTGCTCTCTAAGCTTTCCCTGCTGAAGGTTTTCTATTCATTGAGCCCTCAGTCCAATAGTGGGCTCTCTGCCTCTGGCCTTCCCCTGTCTACCATAGCTGTGATGGTTAAAAGCTTCTCCGGTTTGTCACAGAGTTTAATACGCACCCCACATAATTATGCAGGATTCACTGTGCTATCAAACTGCAATTCAAATTAGTTCAGGATTAAAGGCACAGAACAGTACTGCTTCCTTAATTGCATTGTACTGTGCTGATCACATTCAAATACCCATTACTCATTCCCTCTGTGGAGCAATAAGTCAGGGGGATTAATATTCAGGCAGGTGACAGGGCCAAGCCATTAAAAGGCAGTTATGCAGAAAGCATGGCTGGTTTTATTCACGTTAATGAAATCAGTGAAATGAAACTGTAATAGATTTATCAAAGCTCAGATGGATTTGCTGTAAATCAGTTTGATTCAAGCAATCAAACTGGACAATAGAGATAGTTTTCAGCTCTAGCAATGGGTGTCAGGAAGCAGCATGTGAAAAGTGCTGATATTCTTCACGTATGAATTTGATATCCACCCCATGCACAGGCCTATTCCCAAACCACTGCTGCTAAATTTTTTGTCTTTTGAACTAGGTGCCAGTGGCTGATAAAACATACAGCATATCATCTTAATACAGCACTTACACTGTTTTAATTCCTCATTTTTAAGTCCCGCCGGAACATCAATTCTTTTCAACTGCTGGCTGAGAAAAAAGGAAAGTTTGATAGAGCACAAATCAGCATGGCTGCCCCGCTACTGCCCGGAAGAGGAATGCAACTTTGGCCGGGGTGACTCCATGCAACCTTCACGAATGTCTCCTGCACCAGCACTTGTACAGGAGGAAAAATGATCAGATCACAATTTCAGAGTGTGATGGGCTAGGGCAGGAGGAGCTCGAAGAAGCTGAAAATTTACTTTTGTTCTGGGTCTAATGAAATAATTTGGTATCCATTAGAGGGCAGCATTAGAACAAAAACTCAGCACAGCAAGGACGGTATCCCCTGCAGATAGGCAAGCACCTTGGCCGGGTGTAAACTTTTTCAATACAGTAATATTTTCCAAGGGTAAAGCCAATGAATGGAGAAGATGGGAGCAAATCCTAGTGTTAGAGAAAAGCAACGCCAGGAACAGCATGTGCCAATTTAGCTTTAGGGAGTTTTCTGTCCTACATTAACCCCCTCTCCCTTTTTGGGGTTAAAGTAGAAATACTTCTGTCTTGAGCTTAATGATCTCGTATTTTGCGGACCGTGTGTCTGATGGAATGGCAATGAATTGTGAAATAAGTGATCCCGTTTTTGTTTTCTTAAAAAGTGCATCATGTATTGTAGGTTATACTCAAACTACTCTAATTGGTCTAATTTTTATTTATTAGAAACAAATTGTTCAAGAACGAAAGCCAGTTTTTAATGATCCAAAACAGAAATAAATGTTCTAGTCTATTAGCTCCTATACGGAATAAATCAATATTAAAGCTAATTAACCCTTTTCAAAGGCATTTTTGTCCCAGGTTTTTATTTAATGGTTCAGTGCTGCTTAAAGCATGGATCAAGCTGGATAAGCTCCATTTAAAAAATGGCCCATTTTGAAAACAGTTTAGCAGCTCACTATGACGAATATATTTATCAGGATAAACTTGACTTTTTCAATTGTATAACTAACTGACCAGGGTTCCTTAAAAGATCTGATAATAAAATAGAGATGAAAAGCCACAGACAAACCTGTTCATTTGGCAGTGTTATAACATTATAGGAACTGCTTTCATTCACTGCTTTTTAAAAAATATTTATCTTTAGAAATATGTTAATGGTTACTTTTGAGGATATTCCTAAGGGCAGGAGGAGGGAGTCTCCATATAAGATATTTCATTCCAGGTCATATGTGAAATGCAAACCTATGATTCTTCCTTTTTGGAAGAAGCCATGATTTTTTAATAGTGTTCAAACACACAGTGCAAAGCACACACCTTTCAGGACATAAATGACTACTTTGACATACGAAACCCAATGAAAATTATATACATTATTTAAAGAATTTGGCACTCTTCTCCTTTTGTTAGACTAGCAAATCACAGAATGTACTTTAATATCAAGCTATTTTTGAGTTATAAAACAGATGATATATTTTGTACGTGAATTAAATTCTTCACAGTACCAGAGGAATTAATTTGTGATGTTATGAAATTTTGATCAGCCTGCTGCAAAATCAGAATTGTCTACCACAAGTGTCTGCATTCTGACTCTTACAGTCTTTCCAAACAAATAATGAAATGAACTGGGGCCGAGGGTGCGGGGGTAGGGAGGGCAGAGTAATTTATGAAAACACGGTACACCATAATTTTGTCATTTTTCTGCAATAAGGATGGCAAATGATTCATGGGATAAAATGAAATATTTCTCACTGTCATTTCAACGGATCTAAGATTTACAGCTTCTTAACTTGGATAGGAAAAACTCTGTATGTATAAAAATGAATTGTAAATCAATTAATGATGGGGATGAGAAACAACAAAAAAGAATTGATTTTAAGCAAAGAAGAGAAAATGTAACGAGCAACAAATTAAAAGGGAGAAGCAGCAGCTATTCTCTAAGACCTTTGAAGGAAGGAGGAAGTGGGGAGGAAACTGCTTGCTTAAAAGAGGGCGTTACGGTCAGGTTAAAGGAAAGTGACATGTTGATCGACTCATTACATTTACATCGCTTAGACAAACAGAGGAAGGTAGCTTTTAAATCAAAATCAGATATGCCTACATTAGATTTTTAAAAGAAATCAGCAAAAAGTTAGAGCCAGTTTTATAGTATGAGGTTGGATAAAGAAATCCTGTGACCATGAAGAAAAACCAGCCTCCAATTCAAGATTCTCCTTTACCTAAACTGTTTTTTAATAGGCACCAACGCCAAAAGAAAAGAAAAAAATACTTTTCCACTTCCCAACTCCTTGAAACACCACACCGAAGGAAAGCTAGCAGCCAGTGAAGGAGCAAGCCCGGGCTCTACAGGAGTCACTGTACCTGGAGAATGAGAGCAGATTCTGCTTCAGACACAACAAGGTGGGCTTGAAGGGCTCAGAAGCGGGTGGAACCAGTTGTACCACGTGCCATGCTCTACTATCCAAGTGACACTCAATCCTCCCGTCTCTTCCACTGAAACATGATATATTATCTACGACTACAGGATGCGCACCTTAACCGACATAGTTGCAAGCAACCCCAGTGTGAATGTGGGGAACTAACAGGGAACCGATGGTATGGTTTGCTAAGCGATGCAATTCGATGCCGCATGTGGAGAATGAAGATAGCCCTGATCATTTCGCAAAAGTGGTATTTTGTTTAGATCAAATAAATTTTACTATTCTGGATCAAGCATTTAACAAACTGCCAAGGTATTTATTGATTTTTTGACAAGGCCCCACCGCCTTCTTAGCACAGGACCTGCAGGACTATCTCTGGTGTCATCATGGCTCACATACCTCATGTTGTGTGCACGTATTTCACAAGTGTGGTAGCTAATTAGAGACCTAAAATACAAAGTACAAGCACGGAAGGCTCATCAACTCCATCTCCTATACAGAAATACTCTTGTTATGAGGGTGCCAGAACAATTTAAAACTTCTGTGGTCTGTTTCCTTCCCAAGTCAAATGTCATCAGGTGAAATCTGCCACCGATGATAACGCAGTGTTGACCAAGACTGCAAAATGTCGATATGAGTATCCATTTCTCTTTCTCTGATTACCATAAATTCATTACCATAAATTTTAAAACTGGCAGCAATGTATTTTGACAAATTTTATGTTGACAAATTTTAAAGTGCTATAAAATTTGATAAGCTAAATCAATGAACAATGTTTTGAGCGGCTATATATTTTTTTCCAGGCATTGAACAAACAGTTCATTGTTCCGAGTCTGTCTGGGGGCCAGTTCTCTGGGTTATTCTATACAATTTCAAAGAAACTTCAGAAGCTCACACAGGCCTTTGAGCACGCAAAACCAAGAGGCAGCGCTTCTAAACCACAAATGGAGACGATGTTCCATATACATGTGTAAATTAAAACATATAAAATAACATAGGCATTATAAAATTTGTGTTAAAACTGGTAACAGCTTTACTGATTTACTGACAATGAAAATATATAGCATTTTTTCTGTCAGAGCATTTATCAACACTTGGCAACCCTACACTAACTTGACATGTAAGATGATCAAAATGGATTATGTAATCTTTCCCATTCATTTCTATTGATTTTACTTATGATAAAATTCATCAGTGTGCTTGCAAACGCTGAGGCTGAAAGGCTCTGCTTGACAAAAAAAAAAAAAAAGAGAGGAAAAAAAGAATTCAACAGAGTTGAATAGGATGAATGTAATTTTAGAATAGGATTGCACAGATACAGAAGTCGTGCCCTAAAGCCTCCAGCAACAAATTAATACAAATAAACCTGGCAGTCTCATAAAATTGCATTGGTCTATGCAGGGGTTCACTTTTGAGATAAAATTACAAAATTGCAAGTGAAAATAATTAATGTGTGAGTGCAATTAAAAATACAGTTTGTGAAGATATTTTCAAACTTTTTAAACTTCAACAGTAATCAAAGTTATTTCTCTGACTGCAAGTAACGTCAAAATGCCAGTAAATGGCCCATTTTAATCAGTTTTATTGATTCATGCTTTCAGTTCTTATTCAGTTAAAAACAAGGCACATTAAATACATCCTCTTATTGCTCTATAAATGCATGCAGCTCATTCTGTATATCAAGAGTAATAAATAATGGTGATAAAACACCAAGACAGTTATAAAAATGACAACCCAGCCTCAAACATAGTATTTAAGAGTCCAATCTAGAACAATAACCCAACACAATACATAAAAATTGCCATATATGAAAACATGCAGTGTGTATATCGACTCCAGTACTGGGTTTATACTTGATATTCTTTAAAAGCACAGTAGGGCTCTTTTACTCCCTAAAAAGGATTGACATAATGCAAAACAGTGCAAGTTATTAGCATCGTTGACTTCAATATTATTACATTCATATGCCAAAAATCTTTACAAATACATAAAAAAAGGAAATAAGATCAATGATCATTCTTACAGTATGTTTAGTAAAAGAATGAAATTTCTGTTGTACAAAGGAGTAAGCTACATATATTCTGAAAAAGACAAAACAAAGCTAGAAACTAAAGCAAAATAGGGAGCATGCATTTAGTAGTAGAAATCCTAAAGTTACACTCAGTAGAAATTGATTGAAAGCAAGAATGTTGCAGCAGCATGAAGGATATGAGGCAGACAACCTTGGCTTAACAAATAATCCAGCGGTATCACTATTGTTATGACTGCGGGAAGGGCTACTGAAAGGAGCATCCAGCTCTCCACCACAGATGGGGGTTCCTTCACCTGAATCCCCTTAATAAAGCCTCTTTAAATAAATCACTTGATAAAAGACAATCTCTACACACCTCACACCCACCCCAACAGAATCAGCTGATACCATGTTTATACAAAAAGAAAATAATTCTTTTGTGCTTGGAATAGATTTTGAATCACACTCACACCTCCCCCCCCCCACCCCATTTCTTCTCTCCTTTTCTGAAATCAGGTAAAGAAGCTGTACAGGTTTAATTAAGAACTTACACAAAAATGCAGGGGTGCTTTATTCACAGTAAAGACTTGGAACCAGCTCGTTTCCAAGATGAGTCTCTGGGATCGGTGAAGGAGCGTATGTTTTAGAATTAGCAGATTTTAAGCAAAAGCAGATGTGCTCAAAAGAAGAAAAGTGCGTTTTTCTTTGTCCTTAAAGGAACTTCACTCATAAAAAAAAGCATGCAGAAACAAGGCCTCTTTTCAAATACAGCTCTGCCCAGGCCAGTCAGGTTATAAGCCTGGTCCCTACTGTAATGGATTCAGCGAGGATACAAGTCATCGTTGTCTTGATTTAACTAGAAAAGAAGAGAGAGAAAGAGAGAGAGCACAAATGTACAGTATTGTGGTACATCACCTCTGATGTTTTAAAGGACAGCTCTTCTATCTATTAAGGGTCACTGGGCTCTAAACAGTGAAGTTATTGTCTTGATAGAAAAACACTAAGTTACAAAGCCATGTGCTTCTATTATAAAAAAGAAAGAAAGAAAGAGAGAGAGAGAGAGAGGGAGGGAGGGAGGGAGGGAGGAAGGAAGGAAGAAACCAGTGTAAAAAAAAAAATTCACACCTTAAAAGAAAAAACTTCACAGTGATACCTGGGAGGTCACTTTCTCTGTTTTAGGTTTTCCTTTAGGAAGTGGCAAGTCTAAACTTCATTTAAAAGCAAAATGAGTTAAGGTGCTATCTTCACTGTTTATTTCAGAGGTAGGGGTAGGGGCTTAGGTGAGTGAACCTCCAGTGTGTATATTATGGCAGACAGGCTCATACCCCACGTGAATGAGGCATAAAGATATTCTACAATGTTGACATATATAGAAATAATAGCACAAAAGTGTTTATGTACCAGTTTGAAAAATTAAGATCTCGAGTCTGCACAATGAAAACCTGACATTAAATAAAGGGTCACATTTCCTATTTCATACACAACGTGATCTTAAAAAAAAAAAAAGTAGGTAGTTAACTTCACAAGAGGAAGCACAATGAATAAACATTCAGATGACTGGCTAAAATGCCACCAAACTATTATAAAAGCATACCAAATTGGCCCTTTAAATTCAGTATATTACATATTTACTAAATTCTGGGCAGATTGATTTTTTTTAACATTTTTATTGGACTAAAATTGCTTTACAATGGTGTGTTAGTTTCTGCTTTATAACAAAGTGAATCAGCTATACGTATACATATATCCCCATATCTCCTCCCTCTTGCGTCTCCCTCCCACCCTCCCTATCCCACCCCTCTAGGTGGTCACAAAGCACCGAGCTGATCTCCCTGTGCTATGTGGCTGCTTCCCACTAGCTATCTATTTTACATTTGGTAGTGTATAGAGAGTGGTATGGGCAGATTGATTTTTTTGTCTTGTTTTGTCTTTCTGTGAGTGTGTATGTGTATGATGGGGGAATGCGTGTGTGTGTGCTGAGTGTGGTTTTCTCTATTTCTTTTTGTTTGATTGAGAACTTTTCTGTTGAGTACAGAAGGAGAAAGGCTTTAAGCAATTAAAATGACCTTGAACACTGCAAGTTTGTGGCTTTTTATAAATAATTGTAACTAAAGTTAACTAAAGGCTATTCCTATCCTCTTTTACTATCCATTTACAAATACTCCCCCAAACGATGCAATAACCTGAGCAAAATAGGTCATGTCTGACAGTATCACGTGCTCCAAGATCTAGGATTTGGGGATTGAGAATTGTGCTATAATATGTGGATATATAAACACAGGTTTTTAATCCTTAAATTTATTACTACTGTAAAGATTTGAGAAATTTAGTCCCATGCCAATGTATCCAACTTGCCACTTAAATGCTGGTTTTAAAGTAAGAAAAGCAAGGATCTTCCTGGCAACTGTAATAGTCAAAGAAAAACCAGCAGTGACTGGGGAAAAAAAAATGAATTGCTGAGATGAAACTATCACTGTAACTCCCAGCAAATGTCAATGCTATCCTTATATCTTGTACCTGTGATTCTGGAAGCTTTCAGAGTTTCTCTGAGATTTGCTCCTATAACCAGATCTAAACTTTTTCTTCCTTCTCCAGTTTTGCCAGTCACGCTCTAGATATAAAGTCTGGATGAGGAAGGCAGACAAGCTGGAGGAAGAAGGGGCTGAGGGGTCTCCAGAAACACTATCGTTTTAATAGGTCCCACCCCACTCAATTTCTTTTAAGAACAAGTACTATCAACAAGCTTAATGTCCAGAGCTTTGTGTAAATCATGAAATATTTCCAGCTTCTTTTTTCAATTTCTGCCAAAATATTCTGCCTCTAAAACTGACTTAGACTAAATGAATAAACAAACAAAAAGGGAGCATGTCCAGTCTAACAGGTCACAGAATAAATGCAAAACATTAAACCAGTGTGCATTGAAAATGAGAAAAAAAAGATAAAATACACTTTTAAGAAGCTAGATTGAATGGCAAATACAAATAAAGGGTATACATTGACATCCTAAAGCTTTGGAATGTTTCCCAGTGTTAAAACAAGGCAGCTATCCATATCCACTATTTTAGAGCGGTGTAAGTCATCTCTGGTTTGATACATGATTATTTGTTGTTCCTATGTTTGTTGGCCGTGGATTTACCGCTCAGACTCACAGTCCTCCACAACTTCGGTCCACGGGGATGGGAACTCTTCTGTCGAGGTTCTCTTCTGCAGTTTTCATGAGTATAGCAAGCCGGCTTCCAGACACCCTTCCTTTTTGAACAGCACTCATCAGCTTAAAGAGAAAATGGGCAACAGATTCAGAAGGCCAGCCAGCTTCCTCCCTTCTCCATGGCATTTTAATGGTTACCTTTGCAGCAGGCAGGGGTAATTAAGTGCCCCCATCGAAAACCGCAGCAGGTACTACAGCTCACTTAAGAAGAGTACAGTTTTCAAACATTTCAAAAAGGGGGAAAGGGGCAGGTATTTTGCCACGGCTGCAAAAACTACACCTATCTGGCGAATCAGCCTGCCTTTAAATGCAAATCGAATGCATCACTTTTTGCCCCTTAATGTGCTCAGAGCATATATTTTTTGGAGCAACTCAAATATTGAATCTTTAATTCCATTTTTAAATCTGAAAAGGGAATCTCAGGGATTGAACAAAGACAAACCGTGACCTATATTTAACTACTCTTTTTTAGTGTTACTGTACTTGACAACTTCAAGTCCCCCAAATCCAAATTCCTTAAAGACTTTTTAAAGTAATTTACATTTAAGTCCTTGAAAATGGACCCAGAGATCCACCTTAAGAATTAAAAGCACTCCACAGCCCAGATTTTAGCTAATTCATTTTTATCCAGTGGATAAAATCAGAATTAGTCTTGAAATTACATGCAGTCAGCAGGCAAACGCCTTTAATCTGGAAGGCACTGTGCAATTATCAGCACGGGGAATTTTTTTTTTTTCCTATTCAAGTTGATGTGGTTTTTACTATTTTCTTGATCTCTTTCTTATCTATTTGTTTTTTTAAAGAACTGCTTTAGTCATTCATCAGAAATATATATATATCTGTAAATCCTCAAAATATTTTTAGGGTTATAGTTTTTAGCCTAAAGAAATACATTTCTTAAAAAAGACTCTGAATAAGGGTCAGAGGCATCTGCCAAGGGGCTGGATCAGAATTTCATGACCTTATTAAAAGCTGTTTCACAAGCTATTGCTTATTAGAGATGGACTCCTACATGCAGAAGTGTCATTAGAGCCCAAACCTAAAAATAAAGTCATGTAACCATACAGTATCTATAGAGATCCTTCCATGAGGATTATTAAAAAAAAGTCTATATTCAAAATGGTGTTTAATGGGATAAACATGGGCGCTTAATCTTCAGAGAAGGAAAATATTTTATGAAAAGTAAAATAAAACCCTGAAAACATACTTTGCATCTGATGAATGGTGTAACAAAGAATGCTGACATCTACAGATGGAACGAACAATTGATTGTTTATCGTCTTGCCTCTGATTCCATAAAGACTTTCAAAGTTTATCAGCGCTAACAAAACTGAGAGAGCTGGAGTTTTTTTTCTTTATCCATAAACATTGTACGATGTACCAGCCTTTAAAAACTCAGTCTTCTTCAAACATTACATGTATCTTGAAACCATATTACGAGAAAAAAATAGTATTTGGGTGTGAATATATCTCATAAGAAATATTGTCAGCGTTTTTAAGTTGAAAATTACACTGTATATTTGTACTTAGTAGAAGCATGAATAGTCTCTTTCATTTAGAATTGGACAAGAAATACTCAATTATTAAAAAGACTCTACAAGAAAGCCTGCAGATGGTTTAAATTATTTTCTACGTGTTTAACTCTATTGCACTCAAGAAAATTTCTTAACACCCAAACCACATAGCATATCCATAAAAATATCCATAAAATTAGACTCATTGTTTCTAAGACCCCAGGTCCTTGAACCCTAAATGCTGTTGTTTATTTACAACGTATATGAAATGAAGCATTAACTATTTATCTGAAGAAAAGTTTTCTAAAATCCTGAGACAGACAAAAAAAATTTTCTCACAGAAAAAAACAGACAAAAAATGTATGAAATGGTTTTTTATTCCCAAGCATACGTTTTAAACTAAATTTCAAATGTCCACTTAGTTAAACAGTAAGCTAAAGAACTAAACATTCTTTTTTGTAATGCTGGACACAACCTGTGAAAATTTTCTGCATTTAGATTCAACAATGCTCTTATCTGCAGCTCATCTCCAGAGAGACAATTACCATTTCCTTTGCCTTGATCTTGTTTGTTTAACTTGACACAGTGAAGAAAGGGCTGACATTGACCAAAATCCCCAGCATTAATTTATTTCATGTTCAGCATTCATCATTGCCATGGTGCAAGCAAGACCTGGCATTCATTTGAAATACCTGCCCAAGAAGCAGTAAAGAAAAAACCTGGCTGCTTGGAAACCAACACATTCTTCATAAGAGCAGAGTCCTATGGACAGTTACAAATAATGTATGGGTTTGTTGAGTTTCTTTCTTTTAAGGAACTTTTAGGAATGATGTGTAGCATCCAGTATGAAGTTAAAGTAACAAAATTTACTTCCTTCCTGGTTACGATTAAACAACTGAGCCTTGAGTAAGTGGAAAATTAGAAATAGAAATGCTTGAATTACGTGGTCTTGACCCAGGAATATAGGTTTCCTTTCTTTTGCTTTTCAGGTTCATTCTAATGTAAGAATATAATCATCGCATGTTGGGTTCTCAAGTGAATATGATTCTCAAATGAATACAACTCTGATTTCTTTAAACTTCCTCGATTAAAAATATACTTTCCACATTAGAAGTAAAGAAGGGTCCGGTGGTGGTATCCCACGGCATACTCTTTATAAAGCACACTTCTGATTTAGTCCTTTAAGCCATAATTAACTTAGATTTAATCTAAATTGCCCAGCGCAACAGAATGTGTCTTATAAAAAGCAAGAGAACATGCACCACGTAAAGCCTTATCCTTAAAGGCAGACATATCAACCTTTGCTGGCTTCAAGCTTTCTTCTTTTTCAGAATGAGGTGACAACTGTGTGGACTTCAAAATCCATTCCTGAATATAAATTGATGACCAATAGATACAAAGCAAATACACTTGTTTCCTTTCACCACAACTCACCTGCAAAAATTCATTGAGTTCAACCTGTCCATTTTTATTCAAATCTACTTCATTCAGAATTTCATGTAGTGTATTTTCATCCATTTGGACACTGATACTCTAAGTAAAAGGAAAGCACAAAATAATGAAGTTTCATTAGAAATTATGCGTATCACTTTATCAATGTTACCAGCCTTTCAAAAATTCAGAGAGAAATATTACTTATAGAAAGCACTAGATGAGAAAAAAATTATCTAGCATAATCTTTACATTCTTCTGCTATCAAAGATGTTGAACCAAAAAAAAAAAATATTACCTCTAATACACGCTGAACATCAACAATGGTAATAAAGCCTTTCTGGTCTGCATCAAACTTATGAAATCTCTTCTTGTACCTGGAACACAACATTGAATAATGGAAAAATATACTTAGATAAGTGAAGACAAAAAAAGAGAGATACAGAAACTTATTAGAAGTACCTGTCAATGTCTGAAGGCAGCAGGCTAATTTCAGAGTGATCTGTTAACTGTTCTGATCGAGATTTATAGCCCATTTCATAATACAGAAACTTCCTGGCTGTTTCAAGTTCTTCCTAAAACACAGAGACACACAAAGTTCAAAGATTTATGGAAAGAATTATTGATTTTTTTCTTCCTTTTTTTTTCCACTTGGTTTTCTAAAATGAAAGCTCATCTTCATTTTTCTGGCCAGGTCAATTTTTTATTTCCTCCAGTTTTACTGAAGTATAATTTTATTCAATAAAATTCACCTATTTTGGGTATGCAGTTCGATGTATATCCCACCACGATCAAGATATAGAACATTTCTATCCCCCTAAAAAGCTTCCTTATTTCCCATTTGCAATTGATTCCTGCCCCTGACCTCTAGCCCCAGGCCACTGATCTGATTTTGTCACCAGAGTTTTGCTTTTTCTTGAATTTCATATGAAAGTGTTCATATAGTTTGTAGTCTTCTGTGTTTGGCTACTTTCATATAGCATGACAATTCTGAGATTCATTCATGTTGCTGCATGTTTTAATATTCTGTTTCTTTTTACTGCTGAATATTCTTCCACAGTATTGACTAGCAAATTCTATGGGTGATTTGGTGACAAAAGAGCAATTAAAAGTGAAGAAGGCATCCAGGACTTGAACAACGATTATAATGTGGCATGCGGTACCAAGACAGACATCATGACGTTAACTAATTCTAAAATTTTGTCACTAGGATGCTGGTAGTTGGGTGGAAGTTACAGAGTCAGGAGAAGAAACAAGCTATTCTATTGAATAGTTACTCTTCCTGTTTTCAATGATCTCGGCCACAACTGATACTACCTATTGCTGAGAACACTGTCTTCTTAGATTTCATCACACCAGTCTCCAAACTAAGAACTTCCAAAATGACTCTATTGTGCTGTATATTGTTCACAAATATCTCTTTCCTCTCATAAACACACACACACACACACACTTCTCCCCCCATAAGTATACTTCTCAACCCCACTGATGTGAGTCTGGACATGTGATTTACTTTGGCCAATGGCATATGAATGGATATAATATATGCCACTTTTGAGCAAAAGCTTTATACAAAATTGCAGTTTTGCTTAGCCTCTCTTGCTCTTGTACCATAAGAAGGGCATGAATCAGAGAGATCTGAAGCCAGTCTGAAATATGAAGAAGAGCCACAGCAGCTAACATGCAGCCTTCAGGTAATATGAGTGAAAAGTTAAGTGCTTGCTATGGTAGACCAGTGAGCTTCTGAAATTGTTATACAGTATAACATAGACAATGCTTACGAACACAAGTCTTAAATTCCTCAGACTTCCCCTCAAAGAATCTGACTAAATCAATTTGTAGACCCAAATTCCGGCCTGCGGAATAGTGCCAGTGCAAAATGAAACAAGGAAAATAACACAATAGCACATACTCTTGCAGGAAATGTGTTTATATTTCTTTATGTCAGTGACAAGTCCCTTTGCTCCTTTTTCTTTGGAAGATAATTTTTTTCCTGAGATTATTCCCTTCCTACTTTCCTTTCTTTTAGGAGACATATATATTTTAAAACATAAATATATATATATATTAGCTGAGAGGACTTTTTAGCATTTCTAACTTTTCATTTTGCTACGTAAGAACATTAGGAATTTTATTTTATTATATATGTTTATTACATTATATATTTATTTTATTATATATAACATAAAATATTTATTTTATTACACATATACATGATATATAAGGGATACATAAAACTAGCCTTTGAAGTCACCAAGGGCATTCTTCACTGGCAGATTACTCTCTTCACACAGGAAAATCCAATAGTTATAAATAAAACTATTCTTCTATTGCACCAATTTTGCCCAGTCATTTTCTATAAAACTGGTTCAACGTTCATCTCCTTGGAAGTGGCATCTCTGATACTTCCCTCCAAGAACAAGCTCTTCCTCGAGTCATGTCCCTTTATTACCTATGTAATTTATCCATACTCCATATTAAGCAAGGAATCATGGAATTTAAAGCTGAAAGGGTTTTTTTCCCTAGAAGTCACCCAAAGTACCTCCCTAACCCCACATTTCCTTTACAACGTTCCAAAAATAGAAGCATGAGGTCTCCATCTAAAGAAGAGCTCTAGCAATAGGGAGGTAACTCAATTCCACTGAAAGCAGCCCATAAAGGGAAGACTCAAACTGCTAAAAATATTTATGCTGAGATTAAACCAATCTCTGCAACTCTTAGAATTTGTTTGGGATTAGTGCAACTTTCTTACAGTAATTTTTGTTTGTTTGTTTGTTTTTAAGTTGGGAGGGGTTGTTTTCAATGAAATTCCATGGAAGGAAAGTGAGTTTATTTTTTTTAATTTTATTGAAGTATAGTTGATTTACAATGTTGCGTTAATTTCTTCTGTACAGCAAAGTGACTCTGTTACACATACATATATATATATATATATTTTTTTTTTTTGTAGAGTAGGATCCAAGCTTTATCTTCAAGATACAGTATGTGCATATATAAATATGTGGAAATGCAATGTAAGGACATGCAAAATGCTGGGGTAATACACAGTTTGTAATTTCTTATCTTTTTTAATATTTGAATTTTATTTTTTATACAGCAGGTTCTTATTAGTTATCTATTTTATACATATTAGTGTATATATGTCAATCCCAATCTCCCAATTCATCCCACCACCACCCCCTTCCCTTACAGTAATGTTTTATAAAGTCTAAGTTTTTTTTTCTGTATCACACCACAACAAATATCTAAGGACAGAGCTTTCCTCTTTAAGAATTTTCTTTAAGTCTAGAAGTACTCTCCTGCATGAGACATGATTTTAAATCCCGTTACCATGCTGAATAATCTCTCCCAAACCACAACTAGTCTGTCATATAATAAAATGATCAGAACACAACACAATACTCCAGCAGAGATCTGGCAAGTACCTAGAAAGAAGCACCTATCAGCTTCATCAATCTAGAGATATGACTTCTGTTGGGCAGCCTGAGACTGTAATTGCAGCTGGGGGCAGCCATGATCCACTGTTACCTGCTGTGCATTCACAGTTAACGAAAATCATATTTCTTTTTTGCATGTGCTACTGTTAAAGTCTTGTCAAATCTATCATGAATGGATGGAGTTGTTTTTCTACCTAATGTAAGGTTTGCCATTTATGTCTATTATATTATACCTAATGTAATCTCCCCCGTTGCTTCAAGTTGTCACCAAACATTCACTCTCCCTCCAGTTCCTTACAGGTACACCAAAGATGCATGCCATTAGTGTCGTAATCTAGGCACCTGAACCACAGTAGACTAGGTCAAGACCAAAGACAGAATCCTCATGACCTGCTGTCAAAGCCCTCTTCTGAGGATAGTGATCATTTGGTTGCAAATCCACCAATTTTAGATGATATCACATGCGGCTTCATAAAATGCTTCATGGAATCCGAATACATTATGTCTACAACATTTCCTCGATCTGACAAACTTGTTACTCTTTCTGAAAAGAAAATATGTCTGAAATGATTTCTTACTACCTTCCAGGGATCACTACTTCTTGCTAAATGCTGATAAAACAAACTTAAAATGCCATAACCTGGAAAACTGCCCAAGACCAATGCCAAGACCACTAATTTATAGGTTACAAACTATATTTTCCCCCCTTCTCCCTTTTTGGAATGCGGTACTACGTTTGCCTACCTTCTGTCTTCTGGTGCTCTTCCTATTTGCCATATTGCCATAATCTTTTAAAGCTCAACAGTAGTTAAATAAATCCCACCTGCAAATTCTCTGAGTACCCTGAAGTATAACATTTCTGGGTTGGCATACAAACTCATTTAGAGTAGCCTCCTATTTGAATGTCTATTTCCTCTTACCAATATTTATTTTGCTCTTCTCACAATGAAAATCATTCTCCTTGACAAAAAAGGAAAAAAAGAAAAACAAATTGGTATTAAACTATGAGTTGAAAGGTTCTCTCCCTTCTCCGGCGGTCAAGGATTTGGTGCTAGTCACCTTAAGCAACGACCTAGGTTAGGCCTTACTTGCATTCTTTTCCATTTTTACCAGTTATTTTTGGTGTTTTTAGTATTTTTGCCAACACTCAGCCAATTCCTGACACTGTTCATACACATCCTTATTAGTCCTGGATACCCTTTCATTGTTGAGTACGTATCTTCCATCTGTTTGATATTTGGTGCTTATTAGCTTGCTTTGTCCATAGTCACTCCATTTTTCACTTGCTTCCCCTTTATTCTCCTTGCTGGAATCAATTTTGAAAAATTTCTTTTTGTGAGACACCCACAATCTACTCGAGTGGTCTTCTCTTTAAAGTCTCTCAATGAAATGCATGTTTTGTCTGAGGGTTATAAAGTCTACCTTACCAAATAATACGGCAGCATTTCCCAAAATACATCCTAAAGCAATACTAGTTTCCCTTTCTACCAGCCCTTCCAACAAGTGAGAGTTGGGTCTGTCTCCAAATAAATTGCCTTTTGGAAACTGACAATGCACATAAGCATTTTAAAGGCACCAAATTATCTTCATTAAAGAAAATGGTTTCATTTGTTTAACTCAGAATTTCCCAAACTCTTTTGACCATGTAGTCATCTTTTCACTGATGTTATATATTGATATTTATTTATAATTATGTATTAATTTATATAATTGTGTAAAACACAACCTGACAATGACACATTCTCTAAATGTCTTCACCAACTCCTCTGTCAGTCCCCAAGTCCCCTAGACAACACCTTCCACCCTAACCATTTCTTCCAAGTTGGCTGCCTTTGGTCTTGAGTAACAGTTCTCTAAATCCTTCTATAAATTTTGGGAAATATACACACATTTCCGAGGTATATATGTGTTGTAACCACTCAATTAAATTTGAAGATCCCTGAAACTATGAGCTATTTATCATTCCCCTAAAATATTTGGTATAATGCTCAGTATACAAGTCACTCATTAAGTACTGACTGGTAAAAACAACCACAATTCATCTGCAGAGAGTTATTTATCACATTGTTCCTCTTTCACTTTTGCAGGTTAAGTAATCCCAATGCTTTTAACCTTTTCTCAGAAGTCCAGCTTTCTAACCTTTAATTCTTTTTTCCCTCTCCTTTGTTCTCTCTAGACTGTCCACAGTTCTCATTAATACTCCTATGTCTCAGATACTGAGTAATAACTTTAGGTCTTTTATTTCTGTTATTTTGTTTGTTAAGGGGGATAGGAGAATATTTCTGAGTACATAAATCTGCTCATAAAATCTAAACTGAAGTTAAATCTAGTTTCCTCGGGAGGGCTGAACACAAGCAGTTTACAGAATTTTCTTCCTCCTTCTTACCTCCTACAGCCTGAATTCCTGGCACAAAGTACCTTCCTGCATATTCAGATCATTTCAACCATAATTTTTACAGGAACACATTATCACCAGTCCTTCTATATGGTAAAAATGATTGGCAGTAGCACAAGACTAAGTTTCATTCTTGTGTTGCCTCAGTATATAGCTTTATTTATTTATTTATTTCATTTTTTTTGAATTTTATTTTATTTATACAGCAGGTTCTTATTAGTTACCTACTTTATACATATTAGTGTATATATGTCAATCCCAGTCTCCCAATTCATGCCACCACCACCACTCCCCAGTATATAGCTTTAATTGGCCAAACCAAAACTCAAAACGGGAAGAGCTATAAACCAGTCCGGCCAATGCAGAGGCAACAGGGTGGGGTGGGAAAAGGGTATGTTGTGGGATCAGAAAACCTGGTTTCAATCCCAGTTCCACAATCTACTAGTTGTATGAACTCTCACGGGGACTTTCTCCCTAAGCCTGTTTCCTCAACTATAAAATGAGGGTAAAGGTTATGCCTGTCAGTGTTGTGATAGGATTAAGGAACTCTTTTCAAACAGTGATTTCTACCATCAGTACACTACATACATGGCATTAAAATTACTGGAGGAGAAAATTTTAAATGTAGGGCCATGGTTTCACCCCTGAAGACTCTGATAGTCAAGCCTTAAAATCTGCCTTTTTCCCTACCATTCCCAGGTGACAAATATGTAACCATCTTCAGGAATCTCCACCACATTGAAAACGCTTTAAGGACAAGACCTATGCCCGGTCCTTCCTTACACCTTCAGCATGTGACATACATGCTCAGTAATGTTCATTCACTCATTCAATACACATTATTTAGGGCCTTTTATATGCCAGGCACTGAGGGTACAGAAACAAAACAGATCACATCCCTTCCTTTGGGACGCTTACTTCCGGGCGGTGAGGCCGACAGTAAATAAACTAAATGCATGGTATGTCAAATGAGAATTGATGCTAAAGAGAAAAATAAAGGAAGGAGTAGAAGATGCCATTCGGATTGGGGGCTACTCTTTTATTCAGTCCAGTGAAGAGAGACCTCCCTGGAGTGGAGGCCAGGAGGAAGTGAGGGAGTAGGCCATGAGGACATCTAGGGAAGAGCATTCCAGGGAGAGGGATCAGTAGGGCTTGAATAAAGAAAAGCAACTCAACCTGTGGGTTGGAGAGAGTGAATAAATGGGAAGAAAAATGAGGGGGATCAGAAAGGTGGTGGCCAGATTACAGCAGGCTCCTGTTATAATAATCCATGTAAGAGATGCTGATAGCCTGAATCAGGGTGACAGCAGTTAAGAAAGCGTTGAACTCAAGCCATTATTTGAAGACAAGTATGATAAGGTTTGCTGATGGGCTTAGATCAAGTATGAAAATAAGATTTAGGCCCAAGCAACCAAAGAGTGGAATAGGTATTTACGACATGGAGAGGTCAGTAACGGCAGTAGTTTGAGGAAGGCAGGAGGAGATCTGAGAGAGATGGTGCTGTGGACTGAGTTGTATCCTCCTAAATTCATATGTTGACAGCCTAACCTCCAATGTGATGGGATTCGGAGATGGGGCTTTGGGGAGGTAACTAGCTTTAGATAAACCTCATTGGGATTAGCACCCTCAGCAAGAGCTCTCTCTGGCTCTCTGTGTCCCCCAGAAGGCATCTGTTTCAAAGCCAGGAGCAAGGCTCTCGCCAGAACCCAGCCATCTCACCTGGCACTCTGATCTCAGATTTCCAGGCTCCAGAAATGTGAGAAATAAATGTCTGTTATTTAAGCCACCCAGCCTGTGGTATCCTGTTATAGCAGCTTGAGTAGACTAAGACAGGTGGTGTTCAGGAAGGAGGGAGGAATCAACTGTGTCAAGGCCACTAACTGGTTGCGTAAAAGGATGACGAGAGCTGACAAGCACGTTGAGCAACATGAAGGTGCCTGGGGAGCGTGACCAGAGCCACTACAGCAAAGTGGCCACGAAAGAGCCTACACGGAATGGGTTCAAGAAAGACTTGGCGGGGGGGTAGGAACTAAACCAATGAACAGAGAGTATTTTCTGAATAAATACATGAAAATGCCTCTGCGCATCACAACAGTTTGGTTTAATTAAAAATCATGACGGTCTTCTGTTTATTACAAGAAGCCCAGGGCTGTATATGTGGGCATCTGAGTATCGCTGGCTTTCTTTTTTTAATTTGGATATAAATATAAAATTTCAAATGACACAAATCAATAAGCATTTGGTGGTCAGGCCATAAAACCACAATTTCCTACCAAAGGCAACCTTGCAGGAGTGTGAATTTCACTGTAGAATACATTCTAAGAATGTTTTCAGTGAAAACCAGAAAAGGTTCTACCCACAATTGTTATTATCTTACTTTTTCAGGAATTACGACCACAAATTTGAGAACATTTTTCTATAAGGGATTTTCCAAAAACAACCAGGAAGCCTATTTGGTTATAAGGATATTTGTTACAAGAATTTGTTAAAACAAGATATTTGTTACAAGAATAGCTTTCCAGTTTTCTAAGGCCTAGCAATATTAAACACACACACACAAAAACTGGCAGGCAATCTAAAGTCACCATCAAAAGCTATGCTAGCCGGCCTTCCCTGGTGGCACAGTGGTTGAGAGTCCGCCTGCCGATGCAGGGGACGAGGGTTCGTGCCCCAGTTTGGGAGGATCCCACATGCCGCGGAGCGGCTGGGCCCGTGAGCCATGGCCGCTGAGCCTGTGCGTCCGGAGCCTGTGCTCCCCAATGGGAGAGGCCACAAGAGTGAGAGGCCCGCGTACCACAAAAAAAAAAAAAAAAAAACTATGCCAGCCTCTACTAACAGATTAAGACATTGCATGCCTATAATGGAAACTGGTTTTAAAGACTTCTATACAATACCTCTTTTTTAGAATCACCCCAGCTCAGTTCTCTGGCCATCAGTTCAACAATCCTGGGTAGGGCCTCCTCTGCTGCCTGGACATTTAGAAAGGCCAGGCGAGTACGACGTGAAATCATATCCACTGCAGTGCAGGCATACTCCTTAATCCCATATCTCACCTGAGTTTGAATTAAAGTAAAATTATTAATTTAGGCCTTTTTTAAAAAGGGGGAATAAAGCTTCACTTAAAATTCATGCTTAGGAAAAGTGACCTTTTTCTTTACATATCTGGTTCTTTAGCAGGCATGATACATAGTGACATCATACAAGTTCCCCATCTGCCTGCCAAGAAGATTTGGAACTTGGGACAATTTGGATAAGAGCTATTAATGCCTTCTCCTTGAATAGAACCTGGTGCAAACATGTAAATTGCATCACTTTTCATTTACCATGCACAGTAATCACCTCATTGTTCATACATGACATGGATGTTAATTTACATAGCTGAGTAGGGAGGAGATATGGGGATATACGTATGCATATAGCTGATTCACTTTGTTATACAGCAGAAACTAACACAACACTGTAAAGCAATTATAGTCCAATAAAGATATTAAAAAAAAAAAGTTATGGTCTCATCTCTTTTGGCTATCCAAAGTTTTCTGTCTCAGAGTAATAAGATGACAGAAATCTTGCCTTCAATCAACAACAAAATGCTTACTTGGACACCCATGTTTTTAAAGCGTGGTGAATTATAAATGAATATAAAGTGTCAAGTCAAGATACGGCATCAGGCAGTGCGTAAGTGGTACAAACTTGAGGAGCTACAAGTTCTCAAAAGGGGCAAACAACTGTGAATCGGTAAGATTTGAGATAGCTCCATGGAGGAGAAAGAAATCCATATTTTCTATTATTATTGTTGCCACTATCAATATCACTTCAGAGTTGAAATTAAAATTTTGTAAATGAAAGGAACTGTGCTGGGCAGACGTTTTACTCCAGGTTTTAGCTGATGTATGCACATTAAAACTTAGCTATATATTATTTCTAAAGAGGATGCAAAGTGAACAGATGAAAGGTATCCCCGGGCAGACAGGAAATTCCCATATGGCCATTCACGTACCTCTGCTTCAATGTATGGAAATTCTGACACAAGACGCACCCCAACAATGGGCCACCGCTTTCCCGTCACACTCGCCATTTTGGCCACCTCAAAAGCCTTGTCGCCATAGGTGGCAGCAAGATGCTGGGCCACCTAAGGAAACAAAACTGCATCAGGCAGGTCCTCTGAATATCAATAGCTTCTAGGTACAAAGCAAAACAATGTACATGCTTATCTTGTCAGTTTTTTTTTTTTTTTTTACAGCCTGTAACTAAAAATCCTAGGAGAGTGTTAGATTTTGATTCCGTGGGAGGAAAATACTTTGGCTCCAAATGCTTAGGCCAGCACTAATGCTACTACACATGTATTACTGTATCAGTGACTGGTGAAGCTTCAGCTTCATTCTGCTCCAGATATCACACCTGAAGAACAGCCTTCCTTATGCTCTAGACAGAAAGAATTTGGGAGGTCCTGTCTGCTAGGAACAAGCCAAACAAACTCCAGATTCTAAAACAGAAACCAAAACGTGCATTGCTTTTTAGGTGATTAAAGCACCTAAAAAGTGCTTTTTCCCATTAGTTCACTCCCACAATACACAGACAGAAACAAACCCAGCAACAGGAAACTCGAAATCATGGAGGCCACATGGCTGCCGATTCTGTTACTGGCAATAGTGAGATTAGGTCAAGAGTAAGATGATGTGGCAATGCATGCCCACCTCACTTTCAAGTCCATAATCCTGGACAAGCCTGATGTAGAGTGTAGGGCTCCAATCTTTGCCCCCTTGAAGGAAAAGCCCAACTGTTCTACTTGGTCCTGCTTTCAAATTGTGGGTCTTGACTGCAGCATTTATGGTATCTTCTGCCATAGATCGATAGGTTGTCCACTTTCCACCTACAAATACATTGATAAATAATTCATTAGGTTACCACCCCTTGTTTTTCTTATAATTAACCATTTATCAACTTATCAATAACAAAATTCACCAGTTGTTTTATAACAAATGTGGCAAAGCAACGCATAAGATTTTACTCAGAATCATAAAAAAAAAAAAAAAAGTCCCTCTTCTTTAGCATTAAAAGGGATTCTGGTATGAGAATTTAACTCAAGCTGCTTTAGATATAAAGCACACCCAGACAACAAGGTAATATGCCATACCTGCTATAGTGATGAGGCCGCTCTCACTGATATCCACGACGTGATTTCGGGAGATGGACTGTGTATCTGCAGACTTGGGATCTGTAACAAGGGGGCGAATACCACTCCATGCTGCCAGGACATCCCCTCTTCTTACTGGGAAGGATCAATGCCAAGGGTTAAGAGGATTACTCAAAGACGTCTCAACAAAACTAAAATGATTAGAAAGCAGAAAAGAGTTCAGTAAAAGGAACACATGAATATGTACTTTTAAAGGGAGGGAATATCGTTAAATATAAGAACTAAATGAGTGGGTAAGTTACAAGAAAAACTCAAAGAATTGTTTTGTTACAAAGATAACCTGGACGAAAAAAGTAAAGAACTGGAAAATCACTGACATGGGTCCCAAAAAGGAAACAAAAGAAACAAATGTTAGCAACCCTCAGCTGGGACAATCTGCAGTAGTTACAAAGAACAACAACAAAGCAGAAACAAAATAAAAACAAACCAAAAGAGAGCCTCCCTGGTGACGCAGTAGTTGAGAGTCCGCCTGCCGATGCAGGGGACACGGGTTCGTGCCCCGGTCCGGGAAGATCCCACGTGCCGCGGTGCGGCTGGGCTCGTGAGCCATGGCCGCTGAGCCTGCGCGTCCGGAGCCTGTGCTCCGCAACGGGAGAGCCCGCGGCAGTGAGAGGCCCGCGTACCGCAAAAAAAAAAACCCCAAGAGACATGACTTGTTACATTTCCCCCCTAGAGTATATCTTGCTATCTCTTCTCAGGGAAGACAAAGATACTTATTAGCAGCAGAGGGCAGTCAGGATTTCAGATCCCACTCACCCCTTGGTCCTGTGTTCTTGTACAGCGAACCTCCTATACATTTAGACACAGCAGACTCTGAAAAGTACTTAAATATATATCTAGCGAAATCTTGTGTAAAGAGTCACAAAGACTCTTTGATGTGACTCGTATATTGGACTAGTCAAAAAAAAAAAAAAAGAAAAGAGAAAAAAAAAGCACCTAAAAAGTACAGGGGAAAAATCCTAAAAACAAGTAATACTGCATGACAATCTCTCCATCTTGATCTCAAATGAAAAAAAGATTTCTGGTAAAGATAACTTCAACTAAGGTAATCTGACATATTTTAGCTTAGCTCCTTAAGGACCACACTCTAACCATGACTATAATCCGAAAGAAGAGGTACCCATACACCTCTATGGGAGTGTTTAATCAAACCCATATCCCAACACTGAATCTGAAACAAAGGGAGAGTAAACCTCATAAACTGGTGAGGAAAGCCTAAGGCTTGCAGTCCTGTTAACTGGTAACTCGATGTAGGGATTCCATCCCTAGATCTGCCGCTTTGAAGGGTGCATCCTCTTCAGTATGTTTAATTCTGATGGCCTCCATGGAATGGGGGTTAATTCTTGCTCCACACAATTCCACAAAAGTCTTGTAAAACCTCAACATAAATCATGCAATATTTTAATCTTTACAAAAAGCTTTACTAGGAAATTACCACTATTTTCCATTAGAGTTCAAATTGCCCTCAGAGTCAAAAATAAAACTTAGCCAACCACTTAGAACGTCATTGTGGTCACTGCAAAGTCTGCAGAGTGTGTTGTCTGAAATTCCTTAGGTAGCCACGCTGATCAGGAATTTGTTTCAGTTCTTACAGCCTTCTGACTGATCTTAAAATTATTCTGTGGAAAACTAGACTTTCTAAATTTAAAGCACATGCAAATAATCTTTGTGGCAAATGCTTTACCTTTTCTGGTATAACAGGCAGAAAAATACATCTATGAAACTGTACTGTCTGAAACGAAAAGACCAAACTAAAACACTTGAGTTTTTCATTCATGGAGGAAAATTAAATAAAACATTATGTATACTGATACCATTTTTAATCCTTACTTTTGAAATTGATACTCAAAACAAGAAAAGAAAACACTAACAGGAAGAGTTCATAACATGTCAGGAACCTTAATTTATTTTGCTTGATATCTTAGCATTCAGCTTTTTAGCCTGAGAATTATATCAGATGAATGTTGGGATTATATTTATTTAAAAAGATTCATTTAAGGATAATCAAATTTTAAATCATATTTCAAGTATGAATCGGGCTTTATAGCCTGCAGCATTTTTATGTTATTAGACTAAAGTGTGGTTGGATCAGGTGATCTATCATCTATCAGTTTTCTCCCAACCTTGAGATTTAATGATTTTTATGGATTATTCAAAATGCCATTTGCTGCTGAAGAATAAAAGCACTTTTTACCTCTCTACCATCCAAATTAAGTAATGACCAGTCAGGGCTATGGGTATAACCTAGACCCACAAGGCACAGCATAGCTAAACACATGAAACATGAATTCTAACCTCTTATAGAAAAGACAGCAACAAACTAAACAGGTTTCTCTCTTTATTACTTATTCACACACAGTGGAAACCTTGTGCGCTGTTAAACTCTTATTCAAATTCTTTTTAGAAAGAGATTCAAAAGCAGTGGACAGATAGCATAGAGAACCTTCCAAAATTGCCAGGAACTGCTGCAGCCATATTGTAACCATGGGGGAAACAACCATAGCATGAAGCCTACCTGGGGGGTGGTGGAGTGAAGAGAAATAAGGGCCCTTCGCTAAAGACATTGCTCAATCACTAAATTAATCACCTCTTGAGGCTTCTTATATCTGGAGATCTTCTTTTACATGATAATACATTATTTATTTTATAATAAAAAACAAAAAATTCAATGACTAATAAATTGAGTGCTTCTCTAAATGTCTATGTAAATACCTCTAGCTTCTGTAAAGCAGCACTGTTCCATAGACTTTTCTGCAGTGATGGAAATGTTCTGTATCTAAACTGTCTGATTCACTAGCCACTAGCTGCATGAGGCTATTAAGCACTTGAAATGTGGTCCATGCAACTGAGAAACTGAATTTCAAATTTTATTTCATTTTAACTAAATTTAAATAGCCACAGGATATGCACATGTACAGGCTATAATATTGCATAAGGCAGTTCTAGAGTAAAACCACCAAGTGGTAGATCTAAGACTTGTCCTGGTTGATCATCAAGCTGGGTATTTCCCCCATGGCCACCTTGCCCATGTCTTCAATGGAGCATCCTTTCAGTGAAATTTGACTGTGAGAATATAATCTGCTGTAATAGTATGAGACACCCCACCTCAAAATACTTTATTGTCGTAACATGTTCCATATTTACCATTTCAAAGTATCCTCCTCTCCTACTAATCTCATCAATTCAAAGAAATGAAAATATTTGTACTAAATTAGGTACTCCTACCCTCAAGTTCTTACCCAGAAATCGGTTCTATCATTTAGGTTGTAGCCAAGAGTAGACAGTGAACATCACCTACTTTAACTCTCCATGGTATAACACGTGAAGAAAATAACTCAACTCAAGGATTTTATGCTTCAGAGCTCAAAGATTCATCTTGATTTTCCTGGTCCTCGTACCGTCAGGATAGCTAAACAAGACGGCATTACTGTTGCATCGTCCTCACCATGTTGAAAGTCTTCGGCAATATCAATTCTAGTATTTCTCAGTACCTCAAATACTGTATCAAGTAGGAGTCATGTATTGTGATCAATAAATATGAAATGGCATATTAAAACATTCTCTGAACTTTTTATATCAAACAAGAGCTGACATTACAAAATCAAAAGCAATAATATTTTGGCCTCTGAGTCAACATGCTAGACTTAAGGTTTCTAATGACTATATATTTAAACAATTGGATATCCTCTTTTAAAACAACTGAACACTTTAATAAAACAAGATGACAGGAAACAACACTACTATTAAAATTGAGAAAAATTCTCATTAAACACCACTTATGAGAGTGGCTCACCCAGTTGATTTTTTTGTTTGTTTAACATCTGTATTGGAGTATAATTGCTTTACAATGTTGTGTTAGTTTCTGCTGTATAACAAAGTGAATCAGCTATATGTATACATATATGTCCATATCCCCTCCCTCTTGTGTCTCCCTCCCACCCTCCCTATCCCACCCCTCTAGGGGGTCACAAAGCTCTGAGCTGATCTCCCTGTGCTATGCAGCTGCTTCCCACTAGCTATCTATTTTACATTTGGTAGTGTATATAAATCCATGCCACTCTGATTTTTAAGTGCCAACTGCCCAGATGTTAAAAATCCCATGAGTACTCCAGAATGTATAAAAGTACTTGTCGATATTTTCAGAAGGATAGTAAGGAAATAAAATAGTCCTTCTACCATCATGTTTAAGAATTATTTTTATTACTACCCTGATAAATAATTCACTCAGGTTTTAGTGTATAAAATATATAAAGAATAAAATATAAATAGTAAAGTTGAATAGACATTTTCCACAGCTGGTTGAAAAGACTAAGTGCTGTGTAATTGTTTCCAATGATAATTAATATTTTTATTCTTAAAAATTTGGCAAGACAAGTGTTGGTTTTAAGTTAATAGAAAATGGAGCCCACAGGAAGTAACAATTAGAAGCTAAATGTGCACTTTCGCTTCCCATCAGTTATTTAGCCATACATTTTGGGGTGCTCTTTCTCCTGTTTGCCACTTTCAAAAAATCAATGAAAAGCATGTGAAAATATCTACGTGAACACAGGGGAAACAGTGTCAGAAATCAATACCTTCTCTACCAGCATGTTTAACCTGCAGAAATGAAGTGTTAATCACAGAAATAAGATACCATATTACATTTATAAACTAATGAAACTAGAAAAAGCAAAGCGCGTGACACTATAATTAAACAGCTGGAAGACATCCAAGCCTGTGTAAGTTGATAACCCTGGTACAATCTCTGGCAGTGAAAAGGCAGGTCTGCAGTGAGTTGATATGGCCAGCTCCGTTGTTAATTGAATAACAGGCAATCTATAAACACTACTAATTGCATATGTGAAAACCTGTGTACAACTAGAGAAGCTGCTTAGAGAAGCACCCCAGAAAAACTACATGGATAAAGCAATCTGCAAATCTTCTGTCTTCCTCAATCCCTTTAAGTCACAGCTTAGTTTCGCCACTGCGTCCTTCTGATTAACCTCTACACAGCGGACTTAATGATACATTTTTCAAAAGATCATTTTTCTTCCTAACCCAATACACACTGCACAACTATCAATTACCCGTTTCAGAAGAGAACAAACAAGTAATCTAGAAAATTCAGCCTGTGAATGGAAAGCTTTCTAAATCGTAAAAGAAGACATGGTCTTATTCCCAACAGGCAAAATGCTTTTCAGAATTGTTCCGATGCATTTTGCAGAAGTGTGGCAGCCGCTGCGAACAGCATGGAGTGTTAAGATTTGACACTTTTTTTCTTCTCAAGAATATAGCCATTTGGGGAGGCTCAGAAGCTGTTGTCAGAATTTTACTCATTCATCCACTTAATAAATCCTTTTAAAATGATTGTTTCAACCCTGGTGAATACAAACCATTTCAAAAGTATTTCCTCTAGGATCTACACAAATTTTTTATTTTTTAAATCTGTAGCGAAGACTGCTTGGCCCAAGGGATTGGTTATGAGAAATGAAACCTCCTCTACTTTAACATTCAAATCCAAATAAGGCCAGTCGAGAGCAAAGGTCACTATCATTTTGAAGGTGTCTGGCAGCTTCCATGAAATGAACTGAGAGGCTTAATCCACTCCCTAGTGGATATAATATCACATCACGCGACAAACCCGGGACTACCAATTGGAATACTGCATAATATTTAGAAGCACAAGTATTAGAGCTAGACTGACTTGTATTCAATATCATGGCTCCAACATGAATGAGCTATGGGAAGGAAACAAAGTCACTGGGCCTCAGTTTCTTCATCTACAAAATGGGAATTACAAAATAAAACTAACAAGGTTGTTACGAGGAATCAGAGATAAATAAGCAATATGCTTAGCAGAGTGTGTAGCATAAAAAGTGCTCAATAACAGTAGAGTTTTAAAAAATAAAGCATGCATAACCCACTGCAGACAAATGGAAAGATTAAAATATGTGTAGCAACAGCATGTAGTCAAAAAAACTGAATGGTGCCTGAGGCCGAGTTTCTCTTTCACATTTCATCAGTATAGGAGAGAGTACTGGGTTTCACTTAAATTCCTTGGAAAAAATACAAATTTGAATGTCTTTACTTTAGATATAGACATACTCTAGCTAACTAGCACTCTACCAAGACTGAGGGTAATTCCTCATATACTCTGAGGCCTTCAGTCCAGTAGAAATAAGAATGAAAAGAAACCATAAAGAATCATTGCTGATTCAACGGATAAGTTGGTAAGTAAGAAAGGTGTGATAGAGGGTGAGCACAGGGAAATAAATGAAGTACATGAAAGAGCTGTCACTTCTGCTTTTACCCTGGATATTTGCTACCTGGAGAATTTGTAATCTCAAGAGTCCCGAGAGCACCAGAGGAAAAGCCTGATTTACAGTGTTCACATATTAATTTCAATCCACTTTTACCAAAAATCAAAACTGACAAAAACTCTTTGTTAGTTTCACCCATTAACCTGACTACCAAAAGGTATGTTAACCGAAAAGACCTCTACAGACCGAGTAGGTCCCAGCAGGTATTACCAAGTCTCCTACCTATTAAAAAGCAGAATAAAAGTGATGGGTACAGGCTCAGTCTCTGTTCCAGTCCAAGGCTCATTTCACTGATGGAAATCCCCACCCACGATATGGACACAGCAGCCTTTTGGAACCTACACCTGTTCCCAGCACATCCCGTATAAGCAGTTAGATTTCTCGTTAGTGCATTTGAACTTTAAGAATTTGGAAACTGTCAACTATAGCTCTCTGCTCTTGAATTAATTTTATTTCTTGCTCTAACAATCTAAACTTCCTGTTCTTATGGCCCTATATAAACCCACTTTTAACAAAAATCATACCCAGATAAATGTGAAATGAAGCAAGATTCATTAACAATAATCAATACAAATCATACCCAGATGAAACTCCTCCTACTTTGCAAAAGGTGGAAAAAAAAGCTGAAATTGAAATGCATTTTGAGTACTTAAGTATGGATATTAAACAGGGCATGACTATTTCTTAAACAACTATGTTTGAGTGTTGCGTGTGTGTGTGAAAGAGTATAAATTTAGCAACACAGATTTCAATTGCATGCATTTAATACATTTATACTATTATTATAGCTATCCAAAGAGAATCTACTCAAAATGAAATTACATCCATTATTTGAAATTAGAAGAAACTGAAACTATACAGTATGGATCAATCAATTAAACTAGGAGAATCCCCTAAATCATTTTTTAAAGCAGTTTGTTTGTTTGTAAATGTGTGATCACATAATGAAAAAAATTCTTTAGGGAAAAAGGACTCAGATGCTACTGAGTCACCTTAAGACAAAAATTGTGTCTTTGCATGTCCTCCATTGAAGCCAACATTATAGGAGATTCCTGATATAAACAGATGAAGACTATTTTCAAAAATCTTAAACTTTCTACCTTAATATAGAAAGATTTTCAAATTGCTACCAGCATCAAAAACGCTGAAAGCACCTATTACTAATTCATTTTGATTTAAAACAATCATGAGTGGCATACCAGATATATAACAAGCTTTGTAACTGAATAAAGAATCCTTACCTGTAAGGAGCTCCAAGTAAGAATATATCTTAGACTATTACCTATTGTATAATGTTGTGATATACTAGACCAGCATTCTAGGGGACTACGAAAGATATCTGGCTTCTGAAGTATAAATAGTATTTTGCCAAAATGAGAAGTTGGGGGAAAAGACATCCCAGAGCAAGACTTCAACCTAAGTAAACAAGGCATGAAGGTTTAAAAGTGCATGACCTGATTTGGAAATAGTAAGAAATGTAATATGATTAAACTACTGAATGCACATAAGTGGAGTAGCTGAATATAAACCTGCAAAGACAAGTTGTGGAAAGCCTTAGGTTCCATATGAGATAGTTTAAAATTTTTCCTGAAGTTAATGATGAGTTATCAAAGGGATATTTTTGTGCAGGGAAGTGATGATCAGAACTGTGTTTTAGAGAGTTCTGGTGGAAGGACCAGACTGGGTGGGGACAGAGACCTAACATATGGAAGCAAGTTAGGGGGCCAATGCAACTCTAAGTGAAAAGTGACACAGGTGTGACCCAGAGTAATGAAAGTGAGAGGGGATTTACAGGATACTTCAGAGTGAGCATTAATGGGAGTTGAACTGGATGTGGAAAGAGAAGGATCAGCAAAGATAAGCATGCCATTTCTAGGCTGGGTGACTAGTCGGACGATGAGGCTATTAACTGAGATAGGAAATAATGTTGGGAAACTTCTGAAACTAGCACGGATAAAAAAAAAATACATTATACCATCTATGTCCACTGGAGAAAATGCTATGGCATCCAAGTTAAAAGAAGGTACTATGGGGCTTCCCTGGTGGCGCAGTGGTTGAGAGTCCGCCTGCCGATGCAGGGGACACGGGTTCGTGCCCTGGTCCGGGAAGATCCCACATGCTGCGGAGCGGCTGGGCCCGTGAGCCATGGCCGCTGAGCCTGCGCGTCTGGAGCCTGTGCTCCGCAACGGGAGAGGCCACAGCAGTGAGAGGCCCGTGTACCGCAAAAAAAAAAAAAAAAGAAGGTACTATGATATCCAGGTTAAAAGAAACCATGCTCAGGTTAGCACTGGAAAGAAGTAAACTTTGGCTTTTTCAATTAAAACAAGTATACTTATTCTTCTTAGCTAAATCCACTGTTAATACTCCAGTTTCCACATAATAACTAAATTTAGCTTACTAAATTTCTTAGAATACATAAACCTCTATCCTCTCATTTCTCTGATTAATTATTTCCATATGGATATCCTATATCTGTAAATCAGATCTTCCCAAGCTCTAGAAATTAAATAGTGATGCAAACATTTCATACTCTTCTGGAAGAGCAAGGGTGTTTAGAGCTCCCGTAATAGCACTCCAATCTTGCCATTAGAAAGGACCAGAAAAGGACGGTATGTGTTTCATGTGGATGTGGAAAGTAGAGGGAAAAAAGGCAACTTCTTCCTATTGTGTTATAATTTGGCCCTCATAAACCTTCTAGAAGAAGTGGTCAGCACATAAGAGTTAGAGGCGGCCAGGTGTGAAGATGAGTCAGACTGGACACATGGCAATTACCCAGTGAGAGCTGGAATGGTTTGGGAGATATAAAAGTGGGAGGGTAAACTTCGTAAGTTACCTTCAACGTCACAACTCAAGTAGTTACGCACTTCATTCAAAATGAAGTTGATGTCTTCTTCGGAAGGAATAGGATGGTGTGTGACGTCAGTTGGAGTGTCGGTAGTGCCAGCGATAGTCATCTTTTGCCAGGGTAAGAAGAAAATAACTCGCCCATCACTGGTCGCTGGGTCAAGGAGTCCCATGCTCTCTGGGCTGGGATAAAAAGAAGGGTCATATATTTCTGAAATTAGCCGAAGTTTGCTCTTAATCTGCATTCTAAAAACTATTTTATTCCCTAATTCTCATATAAACAAACAAGAAACACATGAACTGTTACTTTTATTGCCACTACCCTAATCTAGAAATTCCTAAAGGAAAAAATAATTCTGGTAACACAAAAGGAATGGGGCAAGTGTGATAATAATAATAATATTCCACAGCAGAACTCAGGCCCCCCCACTGAGTAATGCAAGGTAAATTAAGTAAGTGGACTTCAATTTCCAGTTGTTTGGGTTTTTATATCCCTTGGACCATTCACATCAGATAATGTCTGTCAGCAGGATAAATGTCTATAATTTCTTTCATGATGGTCAATGAAGGATAGCTCTTCAACCTTTTTTCAAGTCTATGAAAAGTATTTTCCTGGGACATTTGACATCTGGCATGTCTTTCAGTTTAAGGTCTCAGAAGTACATGAGAAAAGTGAAGGGTCTAACTTTCTAGAAACTAAAATGTAATCAAAAAGTTCTCTACTCCGCTGTGCCTGAATAAGTTTGTACCACTTCACCAAATATGAGATTTCTTACTTTATTTCAATTTTACAGAAATCTCAAGAAGCGCATCCATGAGAAAAGGGCTCAGTTTTCTACTACTACCTAAATAACAGTGTACTGGGATATAAGGTCAAAAAGTAGAGTAATATCTTAGCAATGAAAATCTTTAAATAGGCAGAAGATGCTGATGTACAATGCTGCTCAATCAAGGTTCAGGGACGCCTCTTCTGACAGACTATGTAAAACCTTCAAAAATATTAATCAAGAATTTTTCTAATACCTACTTAGTAGTCTAAGACCAAATTGTGAAACACACTTGAAAGAACAGGCAAGTGTCAATAAACGTTAACAACATCTGCTCAGCTATATTATTAAATCATTAGAAACTCTTGTTTTAATGTATCCATGAACCATTCTAAAATTGTGGCGGTCCTGCTAAAGCAGTAGAAGGAAACTGCAAGTGTCCCTTTCAGACAGCTGAACGCTACTGATCTTCAGAGAGCTGTCTCAATTTGACTGACCTCTCATAAGGAGCCAATGTTAAAGGTATTTTCTGTGAATATATTTTTAGCTTCTATTAATAACATTTCTTGAATAGGAAAGATAATTCTATTTGGTTTCAAGAAATCCCTCTTAAACTCACATATTTTAAGGGACATACGGTCAACTATTTATGCTTATCATTCCCTTAAAATTAAAAACAAAAAATGAAACTCAGATTCAGATGTGTAAGGATGAGAGTCTAAATACTGTTTAAGAGCAAAACAAAACTGGCTTTTTTATGAAAAAGAAACCTACAGTCAGCTTAACTCATGTATCTTCTTCATTTAAACCATAAAGAGTACTAATATTTCTTTGCAAAGACCCATCAGCCCCATGAAATGCCTGCCATGTCCACGCAGCCTTGCAGAAAGAGATCACTATCTGTAGCCTGCATGAGACACAGGAGAGAGTAGGCCTCAGTTATTCTATTTAGCACATGTAAAAAGCACCACAGAAGTGTGTCAATCATTTAAACCTTCAGCTAAGATCTCATCTTCACTCAGGGTTACTTACAGGAAATAATTTTACTTTTTAAAAATACATTGAAAACTACAAATATCGAGTATTTTCAGTCTCTGTATGCCTATATTTTTTTTCTTTGTATTTGCCATAAAACTCTCTAAAGATCTTAAAAGAAACTAGTTAAAATATGTTTTGTAAGCACCGAATTTGATCCTGGGTTGATATGCCCTTAGATTAAATAAGTCACTTTGTGATTAGAAATTAACTCATGAGTTCAAACTTTTAATTTGGTAAATAGTGCTATATTGAAACAAAAGGATAAATTCCATATTCTAATATTTAAGGAACAAATTCCATGTTGGTATATTTTATATATCATCATTTTATGGACCGGATATCATATTATGTGTCTAACTCAATGAACTTGATCAACATCAGCATAGCAACTGAGACATGAAATGCTGTTAGAAAAGCACAACTACTGAATCCTTCAAAATCTTTCAGTGCAATAAAAAGCAGTTTAAAGGGTGAATGTGATGGTTACCAACACACACATAACTGGAACCTGTAGAGAATCAACTGCTTAAGTGAAGACATATGTGTCAAACATAAAATCAACAAGCACAGAGGGAAGCCAAAGCTATTAATGAATGGTATAAAAATTTAAGAATCCACTTGGAAATACCTCTCATCGGTTCTAAATTACCTAATTCATAACTCACCCTTAGGGAAAAGTTTGTTTTCTTACAAATGATTAATTCTGCAAGGTGGCACAAAAGTTTGAAAATGGCTATCAGCTATACTGATGGTATATACAATGCGGTGAGGCATAGGTCTTTTCTCAGTATGTATAATTCACTTGACATCAGCAGGAAAAGCTGGCTGCTAATTTACGTGTGTGTCTAGGATTAGATCTAATGAACATTTTTCTCATGCAGACCATTGCCTTCCTGAAGTACCCTTACTTAAACTGAAATCAATTTATTGTTAACTACTTAGCAATCAGTGTTGGAGCTAGCAGTATGCACACACGTTATAGAAAAAAAATTGACCTTTCGTCAGCAATAAAAAGCATCGTAGGCTAAAAGGAGGAGATGATTATTTTCATGTATTTCAGTCATTTGGTGTATTGTTGCTGCTTTTGTAAGAGCATCTACCCACAACTCTGATGAAAATTCCAGATTTGCTCTTAATGCCTTCTTAATGTGCTTAGTGCCTTCAAAAGTAAATGATTTCTGTGTGTTGTTTTATGAAATTAAAACAATCCAGAATGAGAGAAAGAGAGAGAGAGAGAAAGCTGCTACCATGGCACAAGATAATTCCACATGTGGAATGTCAGGGTCATAACAAGCTTAATAAATTCCATAAAGATACCCTGAAAATAGCCCAGCAGGATACACTGCATACCTGGTCCTCACTCTCCGTTTAGCCACCTAAAGTCAATAAATCAGTGGCTCCTGAACTCATTGCATTGCCAGACTGATCAGGTTCTACTTGAAATGCTAGGCCTTAAGTTATTATCAGCTGGTTTATAGGGCAGCACGAGAAGGTCTGACTCATCTCTGAGGACCTAGTAGAACCCTTGAGTTATAATTGTTGAATGAGATTGAGAAATCCAGAGAACCATTTCAGGCTGAGATCTCCTGACCCCAACCCACCCAAGAGAATGACTTGATATGGAAAGTAAAACATCCCTCTGGGATGCCAGCGATACAGCTGCTCAAGGTCAATGCTGAAAGAGGGACCAAACACTTAACCCAGGCTGTAATCTCAAACCAAGGGACTCATCTGAAACACAGCCTGAACAGGAACTGGGCTGCCAGACCACTCCTCTAAGGTTTCCCACAGGATGTGTAGTGGTTGTAGTTCAAGGTGCTAAAGATGGAGATATTAATTTCTCCCAAAGTAGAATGAGATCACTTACTGCATCTTAGACTGAAACAGACCCAGCTGTGACTAACACTTGCATGACTTATGGGCAGGGGCCCGAAGCTAATGCCTAATTTTTAGGATTAAGAAAGGTATTCTGTTTTGAAAATACTATTATACATGCAGGTGATATATATTTATATTTCTGAAAAACCACCTATCTGCTCTGTTATTAGCATATTATAAAGCATAGTACAGGACATATGTGTAGCACGACTTCCTTCATGAAAAAAACTTAAAAGGATATACATTTGTGCAAATATAAACAAAAAATTTTATGGAAGGAATCGGAAGTGTGATCAAAAACCGAAGTTGGGGGCATGAAGAGAAGAGGGAGGCTTTCACTTTTCATTTTATGTCTTTCTATTTTTCTATAGTGATTATTTTTGTTTATTTTTGTCTACAGGGGTTATCTTGGCAGTAAAACGAAGAATCACATTTTGTTTTTATATTTTAATCTCTATATATTTAAAATTCCCTTATAAGTATTATATTAAAATTTTAATTAAAAAAAGCAACAATCTCAATTTGGGCAAGTTATCACAAAAAAGTTAGCAGGATTCATTCAAAAAATATTTACTGGTCATTATTATGCACCAGATAATATACCAGGAGCTGGGGATATAGAAGTCAAGAAAACAGATAAAAAGTAAATAAAGAATCATTGTCAAAATGTATACATATAGGTACTATCGTGAGATAAGGAGCCAGACGCTGAAATGAGCAGCTTCCCAAAGTCACAGAGTTAGCAAAAGGTAAAGTGATGAACAAACCAGGAAGTTCTTTACCAAGGTATCACCTGAAGTTACTCTTCATACTGTCTTTGTCTATGTACTGGAAACAGCAGAATGCCTTCCCATTTTAATGATAGGCAAACTAAGGTTTGCAGAATAAAATGGCTTGTCCCAAACAACGTCATTATTAAGTGGCAGAAATAACACAGGGAGTAATACAGAATACTAGTAAGTGTCCTCTGACATCATGCGACAATAGTGAAGAAGATACGAGACAGAATGTACAGGAAAATATGTTGAATCTAGTAAGACCTAAACAAATATAAGGATTATGGTGATGTGTGTGTCTATAGTTTAGGTATTACATCTGTACTCTATGAAATGTTAAAAAAAACAACTCCAAAAAACTTACAAACTAGCTGGCCTTGCATATTTTTACCCAACACAAAATAAATGTATATAATTGGGTCTGGAACTATTTTTGAAAGCTTCTCTATATACAAGAAACATTTGCAACATGTACATATGTTTACTTCTCTCCTTTTCATTTGAACTAAACTTCTGTTAGCAGTTTTTAAAACTCTATTAAGCACCACTGCATAAGTTTTTATTATTGAGACTGGAAGCACCTTGGTTTCTCCAGTCCTAAGTGAAAATACTAATGACTGTCAACCAATTACACGTAGACATTTAGAAAATGACAAAGAAACCTTGGAAGCTGGTGGATAAGAAATTTCATTAATATTCCTCTTGGTAGAAGTGTAATATCTTTCTCATTAGAAGTGTGTTTGGTACAATTAGGTATATCTTGGACTCTCTTCAAGAAGACTTAGTTACTGGAGAACTGATAATAAGGCAGTATCATCGATTACATAGCAGGATAGCATTCTAGAAGAATGCAGATATTAAATGAAATATCATGGATCTGTACATCTGTTTTATCAAACATGAAAAATGTATATATCTTTTATGGAAAGTTATTAAAATATGGAAGAGATAGCTCTCATCCTAAACACATTACCTAGAAATTACCTTTTTGCCCATAATTAAATCACCTAGAGATAATCACCACTGGTATTTAACATATTTCTTTTAATCTCTTATCTATGTACTTATATAATGCTTAGATCGTGTTACACATACAATCTTGTATCCTCCATTCTAAACTAACATTGTATCACTAGTGTTTTCTTAGGACACGAATGTTATTTATAATTATAATTTTTAATGAACATATAATACTCCCTTGTGCAGGTACACCATAATTTACTTATCCATTCTCCTAAGATTAGAAACTGAAGTGGTTTGTAATATTTCTCAACTACAAATAATGTCTTAATGAATACCTTGAGCATAAATCATTATTTCACAGAATTATGTACTAGTTTGCCTATTAGATTTACCACATGTGGAAATAAAAATGTTCCATACTCAGCATAGACACGCGAATTTTTCCCCAGATGTCTTGAAATGTACATGAGGGGTAATAATTATCAATTTCTTAGTTAGGATCACATAAATGTTTCTTTTCTAATTTATTAAAAATAAAAAATATTAAAAATTCAAACACACACAAAAATCTCATTTTCATGTGCCCATCACCTAACTTTTAAATGATTTTCAATTAATAGCTGTTCTTATTTCACCTCTATCTTTATCTATTTCTCTACCTGTGATTATCTTTGTTAATTTGATAAATCAGAAATAATAACCGATTTTTACTTGCTATAGTATTTTTCAAAACACATTTCAAAAGTTATAAACAAGAATACTTGAATGGTCCTCATTTTCAGATTCTTCATAAGCAAATCTGGGTATTTTATAAAATTAACTTTTTAGTGTCTTAATGAAAATGTCCTTTATGGACATTTTTGCAAAATTATTTTTAGGGTTTTAATGAAAATTTAAATTCAAAAATAGTAAGGCTTAGCCTTTGACGATCAGTACACTGAAAACAGTACAAAAATAGATACCAAATCACTAACTCATAGAAAGGAGTATTGCCATAAGAGCTAAGAAATACACAAGCCTGGTTTGTATTTTGTGCCTTGGAAGAGTTTTTTTTTTTTTTTTACTCATTTTTTCTCATTTTGAACAGTGAGCTAGACCATCTATTAGTAAGAAAGGTGTGCTACAAGAATAAATGTAGACCATTTCTTGCATCCCTCGTTCTCTGACGACGATGGCCAAGTGGGAACACAGGTACCTGTAATAACCAGGCATCACGATGTGGACGCCAGCACTGGGCTGGCAGATAGCTGCGGCATCCTTATCATCCATTTTGCGCACAGTGTCTGTGAAAGGTCCCGTGGCATTGATAACACACTTGGCTCTTACATCAAATTCCTCCCCTGTGAAAGAAAGCAGCGTCAATCACACACCCCGTTTGTTTCTCTGCTCACTGACGCTTTGGATTATTAATTCATCTCTTAACTTAACCTATGGTGGATTATACTGTATGCCACACTAAGTGACACGGGCAACCAGAGTCATTGAGAAGCCACACAAAAGGTTCGCATGTGAGTAAATTTATTGAAACCAAGGCCAAACCGCAGGAAGAAAAACATGCCACTTTTTCATTTCAGCTCTCATTCTAGTTTGCAAAATGCCCGGCATTAAAGTGCCAAATAGGAAGAAAGTGAGTAAATTAGCCGCTTTCTCCTTAAAACTCAAATGTGCGAGCAGTGTTGCTGTGAGATGATATATTTCACAGTGCTGGTTTTGAAGGAAATGATGTAATTTTGAAACTTCGCCCACACGGCCGTAGAACTGGACGGGCATGAAAATCTCACCAAAGTTAAAGTGATTGACTTTAACGACAGGTAAACGCACTGCTTATGTCACCTAAATGATACTTTGAAACTTGGCACATGAGTGAATTTTCTTAATAACATGTTTTTGTAAAGAAAACAGAATGCATTCATAGCTGTGGGAATTTTGTGCGCATTTATTATGATCATGATCATCATTATTGTTTAACACAAAGAAGAAAAATTGCCAGGTCCTACAAGGGAAAATTTTCACGTGAAACCAGTCATTGTTGACAATAAGGAATATAATTAATAGGACTCTGAAATCTCACTTCAATAAAAGAGAAGTGACAGAAAAATTATCGTTCAGTCTTTATATAGACAAGGCACGATGCTAAGAAATCCCTCCCTGCCTGAGCCTTCACATACCTGTGAGCACATCCTTGCACCGCGCACCGCTCACGCGCTCTTTCCCTGTCTCGGGGTCTGTCTTCTTGAGCAAGCTCATGACCTCCATGTAATTGGCCGTGGCAGCCCCATACCTGGCAGCAGTGAGAGCAATGGCAAGGTTCATCCGTGCGTCGTTGTGTTGTCCTGCAGCAAGGGAAAGCATCAGAGGAGGGACAGGAGTCACCTCGAGCCACAGACTGGTGGTAGAGAAGTGTGTCACAACAGATATGTCACATCTGTCCCTGTCTCCCAGAATATACATGATGGCTGGTCAGCTCTATAGGGCATTATTTGAAAATACATGGGTGTTCTCGGTCAGGCATTTACGTGCCATTTCTGCAAGTGCACTCTGTGTACCACAAAAGGACGAAAAATCTCCCTTTCCTACAGAGCTCACATCAATTATTTGAAAGTTAAGAAATAAGTAATTATTCTCTCAGTTTGGGAACATATGTGTATGTCAGACTTTTCCTAATACAGACAACCTGTATGCAAGAAAGTGAAGCAATTCAAAACTTCAGAATATCTGACACCCCAACTGGTGCTGATGAGCCATTTTTATGAATATGTGCTCTATCTAATATTCAAAATCAAGAGCTTAATCTTTCATAGAGAATCTCTCGGTATTCTATAGAAGGATTTTTCTTGGTTTGAATTTTGATCAGAGCCCCTTAAAATGTAACACTTTTTTTAATTGTACATAAAAGGTAAGAAATTAAGCAGGGCAAAATTTAATTACAGAACAATTCCTACCTGTATTGTTAAAGATTTATTGCTGAAAAATCCTAGTTAAAGAAAACTAAGGGGGAGGCGAAGGGGGGAAAGATGATTAATCACTTTAAAATACTGGCATCACTAGAGACTTTTTCTATTTATTATTGCCAGTGGAGTTAACGCTGACCAGGAAGAATTACTCTACAGCACAGGGGCCAGGTTCTCTGTGCCCTGAATAATTAATTACCCAGGGCTAGATGTATTGAAGCAGCGTTCAAATTCCCACACGTTGGGATCAGTTCTATCAAGATAATACTGATAAAGGGATGAATTTATAATGGATATTGTTGTTGATTTATGTTGCCAGCATACCAAACATTTAGTACAAATGTTTTATGTAAAGTTTCTTCCTTGTGATTCAGTCTGCACAGGGCCAGAAGCACTACACAGGTAATCGGTTCCAGCTAAAGGGCACAGTTACAAAGAGAGAATCAATGACAGGATTCTGCCACCCCTCCCCGCAAACATCTTATTCTAGAACTGCTAAACTAACGCAATCAGCCAAGGACTTTTCCCTCAAAATTAAAGCCTCTATCAAGTGGAGAACGTACGTTAAAACTCAACATGCAAAATAAGGAGTTATTTTATCCAAAAATTAATAGAATGAAAGTAGAAGAAAACAACAGCAGCAGCAGCTGAACTATAAGTGGGAAGAAAGAAGGGTAGCATTTCTATCAATTTCAACTCAGCACAACCCTAAAGATGATAATGGTCAGTAGGTACATTTAAAGTTAAGTTTAAGAAACTCACTTTTATTCACGTACGGCTCATTTAATATTGGAATATGCTTCACAGTCCAAAGAAACAAAATAAAAACTCCATTATAGATCTTCTCTTTAAACTAAAGAGATTACACATCTAAACTGAAGGAAGTACTCATCTCACCCGATCTTCCTAGTGAATTTATGTACGTAATAATGAAACACCCTACGGGTAGTACAAGAAATCCAAGTCATGTTCCTATGGTAGGGGAACTCTCACCCATCCAAGTGTGCCTTGATTTACACACAGGACGGTTCTCTGGAAAGTTATGTGAAAATCAACTATTTTAAATCTTATATGATGTCACTGTTCAAAGGAACCAGGCAGAAAGCCCACTTATTAAATGACAGATCCCTTTGTAAAGTGGTATTATCTATTCACATGATCATCTGGTAATGAAACTCTAACTTTTGAAAATACAAAATCTTTCTTTTAATATCTTTCTAAATTATAAAATCTCATTGGAGCAGTATTGGTCTAGTTCTTCAAGCTCTACTGTTTCTGTACTAAGATATACCTCCCTAATTAGCTTCCAAATCCCAATACTTCTGAAGGTAAACAAGATAAACCTCAGTTAAAAGTGTGAGGTGGAAACAACTTCCTTTGGTCCTTATTTTGCATGCCCATCCTGATACCTAGCAGCATGTGCCTTGACTCGAATCAAAAATGTTACTTATTTGTGAAGGTCCTCACCTGCCAAAATTCTTCTACTGCCTTTATTCTACCATACGGGGTTGTTAAATTATTTACAACTCCCTGAACGTCCATGTCACTTCACACCTTCTTGCCTTTGTCCACACTAATTCTTTTGGCTGGAAAACCATTCTGGAAGCTCCGGACAAGCCCTATTCCTCTCTCATGAGCTGATTCAATATCTTCCATGAAGACTCTCCTTATCTGTGCTGCATCCCTCCAAGGCCAAGTTGTTCATTCCAGCTTCTGCATCAACACTGGAACTTGTACATACTATTTTTATAGTCTTTATGATACTAGTCATCCCTGTACCCATCGACTTAAAAAAAATAATAAGCTTTGGTTATGAGTCAGGCACTGTAACAAATGCAAGGAACCCAGTGGTGAGAAAGATACAGGGAGATCTCGGTTCTCCTGGAAGTAGTATCCCACTGTAATTACTATATATATGATTTCCATGTCTCCTCAGCCTGGTCATGGGAAGGCAGGGTCTTACTTGTTCATCTTTTCCTTTCCTTATTAGTACCAGGCACAGAGCAGGTACCCAGTAAGTGTTAAGTTTAGCCAAATTCCATTCGATGTGTTAAATAAACAGGTTTATTTATAGTCTTCTAGATTTATAGAAATATTACATAATTATATAAAATTTTATAGTCCTTATAGATTTATAGTATTATCTCTAACTATAGAATGGAATGCTTTGTCTCAAAAACAAATTTCAGACATCAGTAAGTTGGTGGCAATAAATTTGAAGGGAGCAGGGAAACCCCAGAAATGTGTAAAATCTTAACTTAAACCCAAACTAGCCCTTATATATAAGTTGAATAAGTGGGACAGAAACAGAAATGGATATGAATGATTCCCTCAAGACTTAACCCTCAAGTTGCCCTTTGCTCTGAAGGGGAATACAAACACAGTTATTATAAGCTCCTAAAAATTGAGGAGTTAAGTAATTTGACTTCCCTCTTGGCCCAGGAGTTCACACCTCTACCCAGAAGTCCCCTCTTTGCAGACATTCAGCTTAATTCATTTACCTGCTTGGATTCAGGGCAGACCTCCCCCTCCCCGACCCACATTAAATTCACCCTTTACCCTGAGACACCCAGATGCTCGCAGTGCATGCTTCCTGTGATAAGTGGTGTGTTTTCACTATTCTTAACTAAATCCCCCCCCCAACTCCCTTTCCTGACATTTTGAAAGGTATCTATATGCCTCCTGTAATTTTATTTCTGGAGTAAAAAGGTTTTGACAACACTGCATGTCATTGGAATGCCATACAATAATCTCAACTCCCCCACCCAATTGATCTGCTTATTAAGTTTGGATTTTCAAATGCCTTAGAGCCAGGCAACATGATACTATTCACTGATCAGTGAATAGCTTTACGTTGGCACTTACGCAAGGACCCAGACGGGGACTGTGAAAATCTGTTTCCTACTCTGTTCTCCTTTTGCACTTGAAATCTTACATATGTGCACGTACTGAACTTACAACTCAGACGAGAGGAAGCACATAGGAGGTGGAACTATAACTGTTTTCCCTTGTTTAGAAAAACAAAATATAAAATCTACCCACCAAAGAGATGAAGGTCAGTAGTGGCAGAGAAGGGTTTTGCCGTAGTCCGCAATGGCCTTGCACCCAGGATGGTGAGAGATATTTTAAGGGAAAAACATTTTAAGATGTAATTTTCTATAAGATAGGCCTCAAATATAAACATTTTGGGGACAGAGCAATATAGTTCTCCTCAGAGGGTTTCAAAGTTTGGCAAAAGTTAACATGCAAAATAGCTGAAAAAAAGAGAAACAATCATTGAATGTATAAAAGGTATGAAGAATGAGTAAATATGAAAAAACCCTATGTAACAAATTAGCTGGCATTTTCCTGGTCCTTCAGATCTAAAATTCCATGATGCTCTGAAATCCTACATACAATCTTCTTTTAATACAGCCTACTGTTAAATGACCATTTACATAGATAGCCACAGACCAATCTATGGACCCAGAAACCATATAGAAAGTTTAATTGTTAGCAAAAAGTTAGTTCTTAATTAAAATAACACCATCCATAACTTTATCATCAATAAAAAGCTGCCACTGTGGAAATGCTGAGAGTACTTCCTTCTACCTCCCTGACCTGGGTCTTATGCAATCATGTGGTTACTTCTAGCAGAGGGAAAAAGGATGCTAGTGTGAAAGAATACCTCCCTAAAGCTTTAATCCCATTTCTCACAAAATTCACAGGGCATGCTTTATTGTCTCTGACTGACACTGAGTGACACAATGACCTCTCTGAAGCTTCTTAACAGTCTGGCAAAGGTAATTCAAAGGCTAACACACCAAACCCAAGCTGATTTAATATAACCATTATATTTAAAATTTTCCTTTCTCATGGGAAGAGTGCAGGTAGAGGCAGAGCAAAATAGGGGTGTGTGTGTGTGTGTGTGTGTGTGTGTGTGTGTGTGTGTGTGTGTGCATGTGTCTTTGGGTAAGGGGATTACTAAATTCTGGTTTAAGTACATACGATGAGTAAGCTTGAAAAGGAAAAGTCAAATGAGAACATACTTTTCACGTAAATTATAACAGAATGCAATTTCCCCTAAAACTAACTTATTTATAAAAACGATTATTTGTGTGAGGAGTGGAAGGGATCAGGGAGACGCATGAAACAGTTTAGGGAGAATGTACCTTACAAGACACAGCTCTGGGCTTGGGATGATTGGGTAATAAGTTTTGAGTGAGTCACTAACCTGGTTGGGGGAATGTAAGTGATGCACTGCATTCCTCTGGGTTTCAGTGTCCTATAAACAGAGAGGAGCTGGGTGGGAGCCTCTGAAATTATACAATGCATGTAATGGCTACTCTTCAATAGCTACCTCTCTCTTTCAAGATTTTACTTGCAATCTCTTCCTCATTTCTGATTTCTCTTTGGCCCAGCATGTTTAAAAAAAAGATTGGGATTAGTGAAGACCAAAAGATAGGTGCTTTGTAAAGGAAGTCAGAAAAATAAAATGAGAAATAATATTCTTCCATTAGACCTAGAATTATAATGAAATCTTGATTTGATTAGCTTTTACGAGCCACATACTCTACTGCAAAAATTGTCCCAGTTCTTCACCCCTCCCTGTATCCATGCCCATTGCCAAGAGTCTTCACAGTGTAGGTTCCCACTTTGCCTCTGGACCCAGCCATGTGAAATTGTTTTGGTCAAGGGAACGTTAGTAGATGTGATTTTAAAAGGAGGCTCTGCCAGTGCCATGAAAATGACACACCCAGGCTAGCCTGCTGGTACCAGGAGGGCAATGAGAGGCCTGTGGTGAATTGCCCCAGTCATCCCAGCCCAGGCAATCCTACATCAGCTGACAGACAGTGAGTCTCTGCTGAACCTCCAAACATGAGTCCAAGTTCAGCGGAGACCAGAAGAATTGCTGAGCCAACCCCAGAAAAGATCAGAAGAAGCACCTAGATGAACACTCCAATGCATGAGCAATAAATCCTAATTGTTTTCATGCTGCTTAGGTTTTATGGTTGTTATGTGGAATTGTGGCAACAGATAACTTATACAGGCAATGTAGCCAATTTTCTAATAACATCAGTCCCAGCTTACAAACAGGTTCTATCTTCGAGACTGCATTCTAAGATGGCTATTCAGAACACAATTAATTTTCCTATAGAAATGCTATAAATAGATGGTGGTAGGTGATTAAATTGTGGCACAAGAGCTATTTAGTGCATAGGGTACCTGAATAAGGAAATTAATAATAGCCTCGATGCCCACCACCCCCTACATTCACCCTAAATCTCCAGGCTGACCAAAGAGCTCATCCTCGAATAAAACTCAGCTCTTTCACACCTCTTACTTTTCGCTCATGGTATCCCTACTCCATGGAACATCTTACCCTTCCTGGTAAACTATTCAAATGTTCATCTTTCTTTCATGAAACCTTCCCTGACTCCTCTCAGACACAACAGCCTTCTCTCCTCTGTGCTTCTATGGCACTATGTACATATCCTTATTACAGCACAAACTATTTTCTAAATAATTGCATTCAATACTCACTCATTTATTGAGCAAATATGTACTACATGCTTTTAAATGTGCCAGGGGTTATTATGCTAGGAGCTGGATTTACAACAGACACCCAAACAGACATAGTTTCAGGCCTAGGGCACCTTGATTCTAATAACATGTTCCTAGAAGATAGAGGACATCTTATTCAATTTTGCTTTACCAGTGCCTAATATAGCATTTGCTACCTGGTAGACATTCAGATATTTGATGAATGCATGAATGAATGAATTATAGAACACAATCCCAGGTCAGAGATTGTTCAAATATGGGAAATGTGCTCAGGTCTTACAGATTCTAGGAACAACCCCTAACCCCTAACCCTACTCCCACTATAGCTGTGGTCTCCACTGAACCAAGGGACTATGGCCTCTCTACCTAGCTACCCAGCAGACAGCAGAAACAGGATGTCTTCTACCACAAACTTTTTGGTCAAAGTACAAGCAAAAGAAAAAGGCTAGTGATAAAGTTAAAGCAAGCAAGGGCTTGATGTATGATCAGAACAGCAAGTGGCATATCCCTTTGACAAATATTGATTGAGGACATAATTATGAGCCAGGCATGATGATAGGCATTAGGGATCCCACTGAGTAGGGAAAATAAGCTAACCCTGGTCTCTGCTCTATGGAACCACATTCTAATGGGGAAGACAGGTAAAGTCAAGTAAAACAAATTAAGGACAATTACAAACTGCAATAAAGGCAACAGAAGGGAAAATAGGGGGCAGGGAGAGCAACAACCTGGGGAGTTAAGGAAGGCGGGGCAGTTAGAAAAAGTGGTCAAGATAAGCAAGAAGTAGAGAAAATGCAAGGAAGATTAAGTCCTAATAGCAAGACCAAAACCTATAAACTTTAATCACTGCTAATGTGCAGTTATATCCAAAGCTTATATGAAGCATAAACTATCAGAAATGTGACTATGGTATTAGCACAACTACATTTGATTAAAGTGTCTGCAAAGTGATTTTTTGTCATTCATACTTTAAAGCAGTCATCTATAGTTTATATATATCAATACTGATCAAGAATTAGGTTTAGAAATCTTCCTGGGCTGATGTACATTTTTGCAGGAAATGTCTTCTAGTATAGACTGGTGATACTCAAAAGCATAATATTCAAAGTTTATGAATTGGAGTAATTTGCTGTCACTTATCCATACTACAGTTCTCAGGAAGGGACACCTGTTAGCCCTGAGCATGTAATCATTTTTATGATTAAATACAAAGGTACAATTAAATACAGGCACAGAATGTGACCTGCATCATAATTCTGCCCAGCCCTTCTCTTCACAATATCCTTTTCATTATCGCAGGCCTTTTGTTCCTTCATCTTTCTTTTGTCTCTCCCTAAGTTTTCGAATAAGCTATTTACAACCTGAATAATTAGCAATCAGCGTGGATCTGTGGTCTCTGGCCCCGTGTAAACGAAACACTGTGAAGTGCCTTAACATGACATATTTAAGTACATAAAAGTTTCTATACCCTCAGGTCTTTCCTTTCTTGAAAAAGTTTTAAATGAATCTAATGAAGAATAAGTTTTCTACTTTTCAGATACTTAGGAATCTAGCTACATTTTGAATGAAAATAAAACCACATTTAAACTTCAAACAACAGAATGCTTTGGGTATTCATTTTCTCTCATCTGTGTAAAAATGTCTATACATCAGTTTACGGTAAAGACCCCCTCCCCTCCCATGCGGAACAATTAATTCTCTCTCTAGTACAAGTCAAAAATAGGTTTTTATACTTTTAAGGAAGAAAAAGGAGCAATGTGACAAAAATTAAATGAAATGAAGTTGAAAAGTCAGGAAGCGTGACACACTATAGAGACTCTTTTACAGACCATACATTTATGTGGCCTAAAGCCACAGGTCATCCTCCTTAGTCGTTTGTGAGATGCACCAAAGTCACTGATAAGCACCTTTGAGGGTAAGGGTCTTTCTTTACTGAGAGCGGCCGTCTGGAATGCATGGCATCTTAACCCAAGATAACTGACCTGAGGATGCTTGAGATTTATTTCTTTAACAATTATATTTACTAAACACCTACTATGTGCCAGTCAGTGAGCTAAGTATCACTGTGGGGAGCAGATTGAAACGGATTGGCTCAGCTCCCCCAGGACTCTGAGAACAAGAGCAAGTTTACAGTCCAACTTGGAAAGGTCGCAAGTTCCAAAAAGTCTCTCCATTTCTGAGCACATTTCCTTTCTCTTTCCTCTGCAGTTTTCCTAAAATATCACCAAGCCTAGTGCTCCAGACATACCTCTTTTTCTCTCTTATGTTACAGGAAGATCTGCAAGGCTTTGTTCATAGGAGTGTGGACTTAAGTTCAAGCCACATCTCAGCCAACCGTGAAACCTCACGCTAGTTGCTTCATCTAAGGTGCTAGTCACACATCTATACAGGGGAAATGACAATGGGATTGACAGAGGTCGAGGAGTGAGATAGGGAGTGTCTGTTCTGACATCATAGTTCTCAATAAACATTAACTATTATTATTAAAAGGTTAAAAAATGTACTGAAAAGTCAAGACCACTTTGTACCTTAATTAAAAGATATCACTACTGCCCCAAATACTTAAAAAATAAAAACAAAAAGAAAGCTCTGTATATTTTCTAGTTCTGAATGGTTTCTTGCTCATCAATCTGGCAAGCTTTTCCTGAAATGTGTTGACAACTAATCTCTAATCTCTGCACTTCCTGAACACTGCCTGCTCTTTTTTGTTTCTCTTTCTTTCTCTCTTTACGTTTTACCACTGATGCGCAAGGTATTCTTTTCTGTGTGCCATCAAGGATAGGAAGACAGGGGAGTGATTTTCAATCTGGAAGAAAAACAGCATTGACAGGATAACAGAGTGTTTGGAAATATCAGAATCACCAAGTCTTCATCCAGAGGACTTCATTTTCTTTTAAAAATGGGGAGCCTCCGGTGCTTTGTGACCGCCTGGAGGGGTGGGATAGGGAGGGTGGGAGGGAGGGAGACGCAAGAGGGAAGAGATATGGGAACATAAGTATATGTATAACTGATTCACTTTGTTATACAGCAGAAACTAACACACCATTGTAAAGCAATTATACCCCAATAAAGATGTTTTAAAAAAAAAATGGGGAGCCTCTGCCAGTTTCTACCAAGGAAATCAACACTTGCTATAAACTGAGAAAAGTCAAAAGATCCAAGTTCTAATGCCTCAGATAGCCACTAACTGGATGTGTTTCTGTAACAAATAACTGTCTGGGTTTTGTTTGCTTGTTTTTGCTTCCCAGCATCCCCCCTTCTCCCCATCACAGAAGCCTCGCAAGAGGTAGAGTCCACCTGTCCCCCGCACACGGACCTCTAACCCCACTCCGCCAATCAGATGCTCCCCACGCAGACTTCCATCTAGAGCTAGTGACCCAGAGAGCCGGACACGGAGAATTCAAAGGTGGAGGCCAAAGAACAGCAGCACCATCCCGTACTAGGGGTGTGGGGACAGAGGTGTCAACAGCGATGGCAGACGGAGACACGAGGGGCGGTAATCAGCATGAACGTCCTTGGTGCACCGGTTCTGGGATAGGATCGCGCCTGTGGCTTTGGATACTGCCATTATGTATATCTTCAGCAGCTTTCCCAGCATCGCTGCCTGTTGTTCAGGTCCCCTCAAAAAGGTTTTTTCTCCTTAAGTCAGTCCAATTTATTTTTCTTTTGCCTGTGACTAAAAACCTGGGCCAGTCCCAAGCCCTGTGCTTCAGTTTCCTCGCTGCTGGAGCCACAGAGTGGAACTTCGTGATCTCTCTGGTTCCTTCCAGCTCTACCAATTTTATAAGCTGCCATCCCAAAATGTCAAATAAGCCAACTGAGAGTCGAATTCTATAACGAAGGAAAAGAAAGCCTTCAATGGGAAACAGTCGACCTCTCATAAAAGGACTGGCAAAAGTGAGCGATTCCTTTCACTTACCTAGGACCATCTCCCAGGCCCCGTCTCCTCATTTGTGTGTGAGTACATGCACACAACTTTTTACAAACCCACTGGAATGGCTCCACCTGCCCCCGGGGTGATTCCAAGTGTGAGCTACATAATAAGTAACATGGAACCGTGTCCTAAGAACCAGCTGGGGAATGCTAACTGGAAACAACCTTTTGAGAAGCTTTATCTGTTGCAAGTGAGTCCTGTATCTCATCAGATTTCTGTCTCTAATCACGGGAAGATTCTACACCTTATCAAGTTGTTATCAAATCAGTCTGACCAGAGCCCAATGTCCTGATTGAAAAGAATGTGTACTATCACATGAACAAGAAAAGCAGGCTCTCAGCCCAGGGAGAGCACTGCGCCTGGAGACTCAGAACACCTGAGTCCAGGACACAGCAAGTCACAGACTGACTTGATGCTGGACATGTCCCTTTACCCATCAGAGCCTGTTTCTTCACCTGCAAAGCAGAGTTAACACCAACTTCTTTGCCACTGAAATGATCAGGTTAGAGCGTACAGGGAAGCATTTGTAAACTGGGAAGCACTGTGAGAATGAAGCTATTATTGTCAACAAAGATTTCCTTCTACTAAGTTTACCTTCCCTCTCTCCTTTTGTCTGAGATAGTCTCTTACTTGCTATCCAAATCATAAGTGTTCCTCAGTTTTCAGAATAATACCTCTGAGCAACCCAGATTCAATGTTTATTTAGAAACTTAATTTGGGGCTTGAACTCCAAAACAGGAAGAAAAGTAAGAATTTAATTCTCTTTGTAACTACAAAAACAAACCTTTCAGATTCAATTTACAAATATATCTTTAACAGATATTGTTTCAAGCTATAGTAAAAAATATCCAATTGCTTTTCCTTGAACTTGCTATGTACTAAATAAGCAAAATCCTGATCTTAATTTGGTCATTTAAATAGGTTTGCCCTGCTGGAAATTTTTTTTTTTAACAGCAATCATGAGTCATGGATGACTCATGTGAGCCACATGGATGTTTTGTTTCTCCCAGGAATTAGTAAATTAAGGGCAGGGACTTAGTTCTACCCACCGCAACCATCACCACCACTGATTTACCTCCAGGAGGAACAACAGTGCCAGGCATGTAGGAAGGTGCTAAAACATTTGTTGTCTAAAGTAATCAATTTATAATTCAATAGTCTGTGCATTCAGCTAATGCCCATCAATTTAGCAGAGCCTTATCACCCTGAGAGAAGTGAAAAAATAGATATTGTGAATCCTTACAACCAAGATCACATGATGAGGCAGAAGACCGAGGTGCAAATATTGTGAGAACCAGTTTAATAGGGCTCTTCCTTTAATGTCACTACCTACCTGCGAACAGCTAGTAGAATATCTGACATCTCCAAGATAAAAAAGAACACGAACAGAAAGTTTATACACAATGTAGTTATCAATGAAATTATGTCAATATTGCAACCACACACATCAAATACTATGCCAGATGCTCTAGCCATATTTTTAAAGCCAACAGATTTGTTCTTCTGGAAAGATGAACACGACCAAGAAAAAAAAGACTAGACATAGTAAGAAAAAAAGATATTCTACTTTGAGAAAGTAGCTTGAGTTGTAACTTAGTGATGACTCAGTATGACTGTTCATACTGTTCAAAAGACTAGAAAATAGATAACTGCATTCTATTATCTAATTTGAAAATGTTCATTTCTAAGTAAAAGAAAACAACCCATTTCCTGACACACGCATAAAAAAGTTTTGTTTCATTGCTCTAACCTTCAATGATACTTCAACTTCTGGCTGGCCAATCTGCAACTCATAAAATTTGAATATGGACAGTGTATTAGATGACATTGAAAATTCTCTTTAATTTAGTTGGGTATAATAATGGCATGGTAGCTTTAAATTATTAAAAAATAAAGAATAATCCTTATCAGTTAAATGTGCTTTCAAATGTTCTAGGTGTGGGGATGGCACACTTTTTCTGTAAAGGCCATTCGATCTCTATTGACCTACTCAACTCTGCTGTTGGCAATACCTAAATGAATTAGCATGGCTGTGTTCCAATAAAACTCTATTTTACGGACACTGAAATTTAAATTTTATGTAATTTCGTGCCACAAAATTTAACCATTTAAAAATATAAAAACCATTCTCGCATACAAAATAAGAGGCAGGTAGGGATTTGACCTCTGCTCTAGGAGAAAAAAAAAGAGAGAGGGGAGGGAAAGACAGGGAGGGAGGGAATAGATAAAATAAGAGTACCCGTGAGTTGATAATTGTTACAGCTGGAGATGGTACACATCAGTTCAAAATCCTACTTTCCTTCATGTATGTTTGCAAGCTTTGATAATAAAAACTTAAAATTTTATAAATCAATGAAGGGAATACATTCCCAATGTATATCAAATCATCACATTATATACTTTTAAATATCTTACAATTTTATTTTTCAATTATACCTAAATAAAGCTGGGAGCGGAGAATTAAAGCTTTAAAATGGGAAAGAGGAAGGAAAGAAGCAGAGAGGAAAGATAGAGGGAAGGAAAGGAAGATTATTTTTGCTGCCACCATCACCATTATGCTTATGGGGCTCCCAATGACAAATGTATAGTTAATCTGGTTCATGTGAAGTTTCCTTTACCCTGCCACGTGTTGTCAAACTTTCCACACCAATAAAACATGGTTGTTTAGAACTCCCTCTCTGGGGGAAAATAAACTGACAGTAGAGCTAATCAATGCCCCTGTAATAGAGAAAGACACTTCCAATATTCTACACAGTTTGATTGAAATCTGCACTCAATAAATATTTAAGAGTTTAAACAAGAAAAGATTCAAAACATAGTTAATATTCAATACATACTTAAATTAAAATTAAATAGTACCATTAAAACAAATTTTTCACCAAAAAGGTTTCAATGAATGTCAAAAAATGTTCCTTTTGTCTCTGAAATTCTGGAGCATGGTAACATGCAGCAAGACTCAAACGTAAAACACTAACTAAAAACAAACGAACAAAAACTAACCACATCCTCACATTGCTAATATTTCTTATAATATAAAAAAATAAAGTTAGATGCTACACAATGCCCCACCAAATTGAAAATACATTTATTAGTTTTACTTTCAACTCTTAAATACAAGGCTGGGACATACCATAAGTATTAGTAATGTTTTCACTTTTTAAAGTTTTAAAATGAAAAGTAAAAACAATACCATGCTCCAGCGAGCAGAGTTTCTTTCCCATATTCCCAGCAATTCTCAAAGTCTTCCTGGAAATGCTAGTCAGTGGTTAATGTCAAAGAGAGATCATACTAGTTTCTATCTGAGATGGTCAAGGTACACTCACCCAGCTGTAATTACTGACAACCTTCAACTTGCAGGCTGAGCCCTAAGCAGTCCCTGAGTTAATCCTGATGGCACGTGACAATATACGAGGAGTCCCAGCCCTCCAGAATTAGAATCTGCCCACAAAGTGTTACCTCCCTAGACAAGGGAATCCCTGGTGTTTACCAGGCTGCAGTCTCTCCTGCCACATACACCAAGCATTAGAGTCCCTGCCCAATATTGGACTTGCACTCTATGTTCCTACTTGGACTAGAACTCTGCTCTCATCTCAGCTTGCTTGACTAGAGCTCTGACATTCTGCCTAGCTCTTCCTTCAAGTTCACTGGCTCCTCTCTCTCTCCATTTCAAGGAGATGCCTAGTATCCTCCATAGATTCCCCCTTCTCCCAAAGAATCCCCAAAATGCTGCCATGCACTTGACTCCACGGAGCATCACTTCACTGAGAAAACTGCTTCCCTGCTCAGACCCACCATCAGTCTCCCGCACACTGATAGGACTGGGATGAGTCCTGGGGTTGCCAAGTCAGCTGAGACAGGTGGTTAGGAAGACTGCTCTTGGACTTCCTAGCCACTACCCATGGAAGACTGCTCATAGCCAGGCTACACCTTGAGCCTGCCTGTTCCTGGTTCACTTCTCTGCTTCTACCAACCTGCCTTGGGAGAGCCCTGCCCTCAAAAGTTATTGAAGGGTGTCCATAGGGTAAAAAACAGTTTAGCAGATCTAGCCACGGTTTAGTGCTGCCACATATAGCTATCTGTAAGAGTAGGTTCTGTGAACGTCTTACTGCCTATAGAAAATATGAAAAAGAGTCACTCATCTATCCTTTATTGATACCATAGTTCAGGATACAAATTCAAAGTCAATTTTACTTTATGAGCTTTAAGTTCACCTGGTCACAAATAAAAAATTTAAATGTCAAAAATATTGAATTCTAATTAAAAACCTAAGCCTAAGAATCAAAGACCCAAACAGACTATTCACCTTGAGGGGCCAGATTATAATATATTACTCCATTAAAATACAACTTAAAATGCAGCATATTAATTCTTCAACTTAACATATGTCTCAAAACTTCTCAGGAGCACTGCACAAAGACGCTTTTGTAAAACAACCTCACAGCACTTTGATGTGACCGTATGTTCATTAAAAGGAAGTATTACTACTTACATACATAAGGTACATAATGAATTCAGTATGTGCCTAGAGTTGGCTAATGCTATTAAAGCACACGCCAAAAGCACAGACTATAAGTCAAAATGCGATTTGTCAAAGTAAGATCTTAATATGATACAGGTTAGAAATAAATAATTAAACCACTGATGTTCTGATATGGAATTAGTGAGGAGAGCTAAGCCCACACTGAGACCAGGTGGCAGGTGACATCCCTTTGTTCTATCTATAGCTTTGGCTATTCCTCTCTCTCTTCCACCTGGATAAGTACAAAATTAGCATGCACCAGGCATTCTTCACTCCCCCAAGGGTTTATATCTCTAACACTGCTTTAAAGACTGATATTCTTTCCAAAATGTTGACATAAGCCAGTTGGGCAGTTACGGATTTTTTTAAAGCCCACATTACCGAAGTTTTTAAAAAATCTAGATTTCTCTTAAAACAGAATTTGTAAACCACTTGACACTAGTTTATTAACTCACTTCCAAATTGAGGACAATTTAACAAAAGACCAGAAAGGGCTGACGTATAGTAAATAAAAAGGCCAAGCCACAAAGACAGCTATCAAAAATATAAGAAAATCTAGTCAGTGAATGTTGGAGTTGTCAAGGAACTGTGAGCAAAGAGACGGATACTGATCCATGTATTATACCTTCTTTTCCTACCTCTTCACCTCTCTTTCAGCCTGGGTTCCTTCAAATCAGCATAAAATCTCATCCAAGACTCTCCCATCAACCACCCAAATATGGTCCCTAGATTCTGAGTTCCCTGCATCAGATGCTGTTTTCATTCACTGATGCCCACTGCCTACAGAATTCAAACTTAACTCCTTAGCATAGTATACCTGATCCTCCAGGATCCTGGCCCTGTTTGCCACTCCACACCTCTACATCACACTACATAGAGTGTGATGCTCACATTCTATACAACTGCTTCCTGTACTCCGTGTGCCTTCATGCCTTTGGCCACAATGTCCTTCCACATCCTCCCTCGCTGACCTCACCTAGCTATACTACTCCATCTTAAAAGTTGGTAAAGTATTGCCTCCTTACGGAAGCTTTTCTAGGTCTCCACAACCACCTTATATGCCTCTTGTAGAATTTCTCACATGTATGGCAAACCATTGACTTCAGTGTCTGTATTCCCCAAAGAGCTTTTGGAGGAAAAGAAACATTTTGCATTACTCTGTGTATCTCCAGGACCTATCAAGTTGCCTGGATTTTACATGGTGCTAATATATGGTTACTGAATAGATACATAAATAAATAAAATTGCTAGTTGTAGAAAAAAAAAAAACTAAGAATACTATCCTAACTAGAACCATGTGAATCTACACATTATTTCAACTTGCTATGCAAATCCCAAGACTAATACATTAAGGCCAATCTTGATGGAGAAAGTCAGAATTAATGAAAAGAAAACCTTAGAAAGGAAAAAAAAAAAAAGAAAAAGAAAACCTTAGAAAGGGCTGGTACTCAGTTTTACAGTCTACACAGACGTGACAATCATACAGCTTAAGCCTAGACCTAGAGTAGGCACACTTCAATTCAGAGGTAACACATGTCAACATTCAGTCAGCTTCTTCCCAAGAATCAGAAATCAGGAAGTTCAGCAGTGTTTACGTGGAAATTTGTTTGTTTGTTTGTTATGTTTTTCCCATCTGAGTCCTGGATGGAGTCAAAGGCTATGAGGTGAAACGTAGGCTGGTCAAGAAGCCCTGCAGGGCTTCCCTGGTGGCGCAGTGGTTGAGAGTCTGCCTGCCGATGCAGGGGACACGGGTTCGTGCCCCGGTCCGGGAAGATCCCACATGCCACGGAGCGGCTGGGCCCGTGAGCCATGGCCGCTGAGCCTGCGCGTCCGGAGCCTGCGCGTCCGGAGCCTGTGCTCCGCAACGGGAGAGGCCACAACAGTGAGAGGCCCACGTACAGAAAAAAAAAAAAGAAGCCCTGCAGTTTTGAGAGGAGCAGCTTCAGCAGCAGAAACATGAGGCTGAAATTCAACTACTGCTTATAAGCCATTTTCCAACATTTCTTCAGAAGCTCTCACAGCTCATGCATTGATGGAAAATAAGGCTTTTCACGGTTTCCCTTTCATAGATTGATCAAATGCACCTACAGAGACCACCCAGGTGGATCCAAGGGCTCCTCAGTGCTACAATGATACAGAGTTTTCTGGAGGACCCCTGTTTTATTCTGGACACAAGGATCCTGGACATAAGGAAACCTGAAAGCAATGAGAGTGGTCACAATCCACTGGACAAGGGAGAGAAGCACTCAGTGCTTCAGTGGCTGCTGCTTCCTCCAGCCCTTGGAAACGTCCCTCCCTGTGGAGCTGGAGGATGGATTTGAAGGTCTGGGGTAACTTAACCTCCCCAAGGCCGCCTTTAGCCCTCACATGCTGACAGAGATCTTCTCACTCAGATTGACTACCCTACACGAAGTGCCATAGGTCTCTCTGAATGCGAGTTAGGAAAACGTTCATGGCACCTTGTTTTAATATGTGCCTCTGCCCCATCCTAGATAAGGCACAATTTCTATATGAAATACGGGTAGTAGAGGTGGAGATCAGAGCATGTTTTTTCTCCCCAGCTCTCTACTACTCAGTAGCCTTCTACGTTCCTGTCACTTTGCTGGTTCTGCTCTGAATTCCTGAGACTTGGTTTCACCTCGTTTCTGGGTGGCACTGCTCTCTGCTTTGTAGCTGCTGTTGAAGCCAGAAGAACAGTTTCAATAAGAGCTGACAGGATCAGGCCCCTGTGGTGTCTCTAAAATTTCAAGTTCAGTTTCTGTGAAAAATGCTTACAATGCCATAATTCAAACAGAATTAAGAGGAGTAAATAGTCTGAAATTTGTAGCTCAAAATGTGCACATAGTGAGGGAAGACCACCTACTCACAATCGGATGGCCCCGGGAGCATTGGGGGAGGGTGGCATCACGGAGAGCCACCCAGCACACAGAAGGCCCTGAGGAACAACCACATGTGCTCAAAGGCTTGAAGATACTTGAATAACAAAAAGGGGACCTAAGTTTACCCACCCCTCCTGCCATGAAATACAAGGAACCTGCAATGGAAAGACACAAATAAAAATGACTGCTTTTACGTGTGAGAAAAAAAAAGAGTGGGGGGGAGAAGATAAGTTTCAGACAAAAGTCTAAATCGAAATGTATGGGGTAAGTTAATGACGTTCACTTTTGTCGGGGTTGGAGAGGAGAAAGGGCCAAAGTTACGTTAAGCAGCAAATGTAGCAAATTAAAATAAACTTCAGAGAATTAGGTATTTAACTGCATCTAGGTATTCAGATATTTTAAATATTACTCTAAATTGTATGTTTGTTTCATTATATTTGCGTTAATAATGTTTACGCTTGGCTCCTTTTAAATAAGATCTTTTGCTACTTAAAAAAATAGACATAAATGAGTGGCGAAATGTTCTTCTCTCTTTATTCATACTGAAGGATTGTGAAGACATGAGTTTTACCCAAAAGAGACAAGAAAAAGGAATATACAAATAGAAGATAGAGGGAAACGATAAAAATACATATTAATCTTGCTTTACACCAAACATGCTTCTTATAACCCCCGTGTACTGTTATTTTTTTTTTTAATGTTTTTTGAAGAGGCAACTATTGAAAAGGATAATTTGGGTTTATAGTATTCTCTTAAGGGGACAAGAGTAGTGAAATTGTCTGATTTGTAAATCCTGAGGGTATTCAGATTACTTTTTAAATAATAATGTATTTACACCCCTTCTTTTGCCAAAACAGATTTGAGTTAACTACTGAGGTACAATGTTTTGCACACAAAAAATTATCGAGAGAGAGAGAGAGAGAGAGAGAGAGAGAGAGAGAAAACCCTCTGGAGCCTCTTCTCGGCTGACTTTCAGTCACAATTTGTCCTCTGTAAGGAAAGGGAAAACTGCATGAAATCCTAAGCCCACTCATTACTGTATTTCTCAGGTTAAAAATGAGAAGAATTTAAAACACCTGGGAAATAGGAAGTTTCTGGTTTACTGAGAGGCTTCGGAGTTACCTATCCCAAGTCAGTTCAGGGTTGTGTATTAATCATCTTTGACATAAAGACATAAAGTATAAGTTATTTGACTTGCTCTTAACCTGACAGCCGCTCATCTAATCCTTGTGCTCTTTTATCATTTTCTAATCAAAGACTTATTCTTCTGAATAGACAGTAAATTACACACTGGTAATACTTTTCCAGTGAATGCAAGACTACCTCTTTGGTTTGGGATAGTAGAGAAGCAGTAGTTATACAAGTTGTGTGGGAAGTCAGTTGTGTGTGTGTGTGTATTTAATGTGCAAAGCTGAGTTTGTTTTAAAGTAAGTGATTGTGTGGTTCATATCTTCTGTGGGTGGATATAATGATCTAAGGAGTGTTTTACTAATGTAAAGTGTGATATGAATAAGTATTAACAGTAATAGTGAAACCAGTTTGAAATTTACATTCGAAAATAGTGGTTTATTTGGCACCAGAAAATATGATCTACCAAGGTTTCATTTATAAGAACTATGTACCAATGCCTTTTTTCAGTTTTTCTATATTACATTACCAGGGCTTGGTTGTAGAATTTCTAGTTGAAACTAACATAGGGGGTTTTTAATTGAAGAGATGCTTTTATTACTGCTATTTCTTGTGAGGGTAGATACCAGCCTGTCCTTCTGTTACACTAAGAAAGCCACTGTGTGTCATGTGCAGAGCAATTAAAAATGGATTTGACTCTTGTTTTTCTCTCTCTTTCTTCCTTTTTCTAAATGTTTATCTGTGCAAAGACTCTTGAACCCCTTGAAAGAATTCTAGAAAACATGCTAGAGTGGGTAGATCAGTGGGTACCTGGAGACTGTGCCAACAGATCCGTGAGGCGTTACACTGTCATACAATAAAGTAGCAAGAAAAACAGCTCCTGAAGACCGATCACTATTACCTTTTTAATTTCCTATTTATTTTCCCATATTCCAATGGCAATTATTTCCTTCTCCCTTTCTTTCCAAAAATGATCTAAGAGAGTATATTTCTGAAGGAGAACTACTTTGAGACAACTGTACTGGATAGTTACTTTAAGCTTTGATAAACATTTCTTGGGAGTCTGTTTTCCCAGTGTCTCTAAAACAAAAGTAGAAAATCTCTCAAACTTTTAAGTCTTAACTGTAAACTGTGATTAATTAGTTTCATTTCTAAAATTTTTTTTAATTCACCATTCATATAAAGAATATAAAAATAAAATGTTACTAAGAAGTGTATAATTTCATGTATTGGTATAAAACAGACGCATCTATTTAAAAGACTATAATTAACATGAATATTTAGTCTGAAGATTGGCTTTCGACACAAGCAGATGATATGTACTAGGTTTTTAGCAAGTTTAAACAAATCAGAGAATAATGACAATAATAGCATTTGAGACTCACAGCCTAATTTTAATCTCCCTATACAGGTAAAACTAGTAGATATGCCATTGTTTTGTGGTGTCCAAAGAAACAAAATAAAATTTCATTTTCACCTATAAAAAGAAAAATAACTTAAAAATATGGTTTATTGATGGCTAAGGCTGTGACAATACATATATTTTGATCTAAGCAGCTAACATGACTATAAAATTTAACTCTATGAAATTTGGTTCCTGGATCTTTTTTTAAATTCACCTTTTCAAAACTTTGTGGCTCTTTATGTTACTAAGGAATGAAATACCCATTATATTAGGTGAAAAGAGCAAGGTATTACTATTACCTAAGAAATGGAAGGGGGAGCAAATAAAATTGTGTACATAAAATATACACATATGCATACACATGCACACACAATGAAAGGATATACCAAAATTCTATTTTTTAAAATGTTACCTTTAAGGAAAAAGAGGACATGTGGTGGAGTGAACAGGGAGAGCCTTATTTGAATAGCCTTATTTGAATAGTCTTTGTTTTCATTTTGACTTTGAAGCCCTGTATTTTACATAAATTTTTTTTAAAAAGCACAGCTTTAAAAAGGTAAATCCCTAAAGATCTAAAGCAAAATTAAAATGATTTTATGTACTGAGTTGATGGCATAACCACACTGATAGACACTATGTAAAGTAGCTTTAAAAGACAGTAATTTATCTATATATTCCCATTGGCATATACTCTAAAACAATAATAACAACAACAAAAAACAAAAATCTTAAACTGGTTTCAGTAATAATATTTTTGGAGGTATGATTGAAGAGATTAAATAAAAGCCATGTACTCATGAATTTAAAGTATAATTATGTCTAAGAATTCATCATATTTTTCTTTTTTAAGCAAAAAACTTTTCTTAACTCTTTCTACAGAAAAACCTAGAAATGACCAATCAGTAGCAATGAACATCCGTAGGAAATAGATTATGGTCTCATTACCGTTCCCCACAGGAAGGAGTCAAAGCTTATTGGAGAAATGGCTGCTTCCAGGTCTAGGTCAGGAAAGTTACAAGATTAACCTAGATTATCTTGTCATAGCAGATAGCACAGAAGTCATCGTAGACCATTAACAGCTTATCAAAAAGGCCCAGGAGAGCTTCCCTGGTGGCACAGTGGTTGAGAGTCCGCCTGCCGATGCAGGGGACACGGGTTCGTGCCCCGGTCCAGGAGGATCCCACATGCCGTGAAGCGGCTGGGCCCGTGAGCCATGGCCGCTGAGCCTGCGCGTCCGGAGCCTGTGCTCCGCAACAGGAGAGGCCACAGCAGTGAGGGGCCCGCGTACCGCAAAAAAAAAAAAGGCTCAGGAACCAATTTGAGATGGTGCCCATGGGCCAGAAAAGAGTAGTTTGAACATCAGTAACTCTAATAGATTGACACAAATCAAATATATTTAAAATCATGAGTTTAACTTATAATCAAAAAAATCTCATCACATTTGGAGGATAACAGAAAACTAACTCATTATTATTGAAAACTAGCATATAAATGGAAAGAATCAAGCATTTATCCAGAAATTTTATACAAAAATGTACCTCAAGGTAGGCAAAGAGTCGATACAGGGAAATTATAACTATTCCAACTAATAAATGAAGTTGGAATGACAGAGTTAGAGAAGTACCATTTTAACCTCTTAACCTCTAATGACATACTGAAATTGATCTAGGCAATAATTATGACTGATTAAAAATAGAGGCAAGAAGACTTGTGATAGAAATTCACACCACCACCTATAAAATATTTTTGACAAAACAATTTGATCCAGCCTCCTTGTAACTTATCACTAAAGATGTCCCACCTCCTCCCCTTCCAATAAACTATGCTTCCTATTTTTCTTGCTTTTGTAATGTCCTGTCTCTTAAATCTGGGATGCCCCTGTGATTCACTTTAATTAACAGAATGTGGTAGAAATGACATTATGTGACTTTCAAGTCGAGGTCAGAAGAAGCCTTGCATATGAGACTTGGTCTCTTGGTACTCATTGGGGTAAGCCAGGCACCACATAAGAAGTCTATGTAAAAGTCCAACCCAGCTGTGTGGAAAAGCCACAGTGAGAGAGAGATGCAAGACCAGCCCCCAGCTATTCCAGCCTTCTCAGCCCAGGAGCCAGACATGTAGGTAAGAAAGCTTTCAGAAGACTCCAGCTTCAGCCACCAACTCACTGCAACGACAGGAGGGATCCCAGGTGAAAAACACCCAGCTAACCCCATCCATCCTCAGAACTCTGAGAGAGTCCATTGATGTTTTAAGGCACTAAGTTTGGGTGTTGTTTCTTTTTTCAGCAACAGATTAATGGGACAAGCCTAACATGTACAGGAAATACAGGGGAACTGTTAAACAAAACCATGAGGAAACAAGGGAAGGGATGGGAAACCTATTATAAAAAGAATGAATTGGTATATATAAGCCTTAACTAGGATTTTGTTTGCTTTATGGGTTTATTTTTTAATCAGGAGCAAATTAAGGTAACGACACTATCGTTGACATGTGATCATGACCAGGTATTTGACCTTAAGGAATTACTGTTAAACATTTTAAGTGTGGTTGTATTTTAAAGAAACTTCTTAACTTTAAAGATACAGACCAAAATATCCATGGATGAAATATTTGTTATCTGGGGGCTGGAGGGTAGCAAATAGGAGTATAGATGAAATTAAGCCATGAGTTTATGTGTTGAAACTGGAAGTTCATTTTATTATTCTCATTACTTCTCCATATGTCTTAGTAAAAATGCATATACTTTGTTGAACTATCAATATTTGCCTGTTTTTTGTTAAAGCATATAATGGACTTAAAAACTAATGCTAGCTGAAAGAAGCCATGATGTTATAATCTTTAAAGTTTTTTTTTTAGCCAAGGAAAAAAATTACTTTCACATCCCCACATGTCCAAAATATTGATCTAGATATTTAACTTTGCTTCCCCTTCTCCTGGGAAATAGGGATCATGATATCTCATTCCAGTGTATATGCTGAGTTTGATCAACTAAGACAATTTATGGGAAAAAAATGTTTTGAAAACCATACTCTGCTACACAAATGCAAAACATTATTTGTAGTAAGGATCATGTGTTTGGCCCAATATTTGGAATATATGCAGTGAACTCTCTCAAAACCTGAAAGCTAAGGACTCTGTCCTTAATGCATTTAGCCCTAATACCAGGCACAGTGCTTAGAAAATGGAAATTCCATAAAGATTTTTTGGATGAAGGCATAAACTGGAGGAAAGAGGGCATGGAGATTTTAGATACACTTGCTTTTGCCTTTGATCCTGCATCTTTTTAAAAAGGGTCAACTGAGCAACAAGAGTGTGAGAGGTAAGTATCTCACTGTGAACCCACCAGAACTATTTGTTCAAACACCATATACACTACATACCCTTCTACTGGTGAATTTTAGCACTGTTTTTAAGCTTTTATATGCAGAGTACAATGTGAATTACTATCTCATACACTACACCTGATCAAATCTACTTTTGTATGCTTTTGATTTTCTTAAAAAAAAACTAATTATAAGAGAATAAAAGCCTGGTATTTAATACATGCTGGTCAAGTGAGCAATAAACAACTGCAAACTTTCCTAGAGGCTATTTTGCCCTGTCTCATCATCAGGAAGCTAAAGCATATGTTGGATGTTAGCCTGGATGGACACAAATGTGTCCTATTTATTCAAGGTTTCCTTTGGAGCCACAATTTATAAGTTTTGTTTCTTAGGGGTACATGTCAAACTTCATTTAGCATTTGTTGGTATCCAGATACACTGAATAGCAAAAAAGGCAGCATTCGGGGGTAAAATATATGCCTGCTATATGAGCAATAATGTCAGTTTCATTTATGTAACTCACAGAAAACAAGAGGAGAAATACAATGGAAAAGCTGACAGTAGGAAATCAAGATAAAAATTATTCACTTAATTTATAAGTGTAAAACTGCATATGGACAGGGAAAATACTAAAACAAATAGGTTTTAAATCATGTCTAAGAAGTGGACAATTTTAGAGGAAGTTCTTTTAAAATGTGCTCTTTGACCCTTAAATTTCAAACATTATATACTTATGTGAAGCATGTTTGTATGTACAATATTTTCCTTTTTCCTGAGAATGTTTTGCAAGTTTTCTGGAAGAATCTGCAAATTTTAAATATACAAGGGACATTTGTGGAACCGATGCTTCGCTTTAGAACATTTTTGTGAAAAGTTGAAGTCTGATGGTCGATACAATATGCATAAAATTGACCCAGATAAAACAATTAAAATTTAAATAATTTTATACTTATAAAGTTATTTTACATTTATTATTCATTTGAAGCTCAAAACACTTCATGAGCAAAACATTATAAGCCTAAATTCATAGATGTGTAATGTGGCTCAAAACTCAGTAAAGTTTGCAATCCTAAGTCATCTACTTCCATAGTATTGACTGCTTCCACTACACTACGGTACTCTGGAAAGCAGTTTCCAAGTATGACTGTGATGCTTACAACTGTGAGACAAGTTATCGTGCCACTTTCAACATATCTTTTCTAAGACTGAACTCAGGATGAGTTCAGCTTAGCTTAGTTCATTCACTTTCAATACTCTATTTTACTCCATTATGAGAATATACTATAGGCTACTTATTCGTCTCTTGATAGATATTTGAATTATTTCTCCTTTTGAAGTTATTCCCAGTGCTGCAATAAACTTTTTATACATATCTCCTGGTTGCCACACATAAGAGTTTCTCTGGGACATAGACTTAAAATGATGATAAATTACTAACCCAGTGGTTCAAAAAAGAAAAATCAAGTTGAGTATTACAGAAGTAGAGTAGGTGTCAGCATATAACTCCAATATGGTTATTTATTTATAAATTACTTACCTGTACTATTGTACTTATAGACGTTTAAACCATATGTAAAAACAGACATTTCTAAGGAATTTGCTAGAAACAGGTCTAAGGAAAAGTTCTAATATGTTCTTCCTACCCCCAGTGGATGGTCTTGTGCAACCCAGGAGGCTGCTCACACAACCACTTTAGAATCACCATAACAGCCTCACAAGAACGGCATTAAGAAGCACAGAGATGAACTTGCATAATGGTACTGCTGTTTTGTTCAATCTATTTCTGTTCTGAAGAAATTAATGTGTCTGTCCAAATTTAAAGTAGATAACACCCAATTATAGTTCAACAATTGTGTTTGCAAATAATGTAAATGAGGATTAAAGGCACCATCTTTAGATTTGACTTATGTTCCAAGAACTCAATGGAAAAACAAAAATGAAAACATAAGACTAAAAAAAAAAAAAAAATCACCTTTGTGTTATTGGGTAATTGATTTTTTTTAAGCTTTCAAAATAGATAAAATCAACACCTTAAAAGACTTGTCTTTAACCCAGGCTTTCTTTTATTGACGTATATGATTGCGGGTGCATGCCTAGAGGAATAATAGTTTGTTCCTAACAAAAGAGTCTGGATTCCACAATATGCCTTTTGCCAGAGGCCTCATTCCCCAAAGCTCACAGCTAACTGCATCTCCTGCTGTACCTGTAACAATTTAATTGTATAAGTCAGCCTAGTCAAGCATCTCCAGCTCATGACTGGGAGACATGAAATTCATTGTCATTATTGTCCCTGTCATTTTGGATCATTATATCCTGCTGCAGAATTTTCCTCACTTCAGTGCATTTTTACCTCCAGGAGCCAGGGATTATAGCTGAGGTTGGGGGAGGGCGGGGGCAGGACCATGAGCTGCATTTACCTCAGGGGAGCCAGAGATTAAATTGGCTTTGCTCTCTCACGAGCTGAATTCATCTATTTGTATGCTGTGAGTTTTAGGTTGGAATAAACATGAATATTCTAGTGAAACCTGGGCTTTAATTCCCCCTTTGAAACATGGCTGTAACCAACTTCTATTTACACTAGGAAAGCCAACGTAATTTCTCGTAGGTTGCTATTTTCATATGTGCATAAGGAATACTTAAGGGCATCATCGGTACGAAATAACAGACATCTCTCTCTGTCACCGCCTGGACTCTCAGAAGGAAGAATTTAAAGCTGTAATTTTGTTCTCCAGTTTCATCTTACAGAAGCTTAATGGGGGTATCTAACGGTTTTAAATATTTAATGATTTTTAATTATGTCTCATTTTCTGTGCACTGGATTGGATGACTGAAGTCCAACTAGAATGGCACCAAAGATCTTCTCTGGGAGCAGGGAGATTGAAGTAAAGTTGACGGAGGAAGCCCAAGTAAGTTTCTGAGGAAACTGGCTCGCCCTCCACAGCTGGCTCACATAACCTCACAGCCTGCCAAGTCACCCGAGCCTGTCGTGCCTTAAATACTTTTTGCTGACGTGGGAGAGTTGCACCAGTCACAACACTCTCTACGTGGAGACCCCCTGATCAGTGGTAATGGCCACGGACAGGGTCCAGCTGGTGGATCTCTGGTAAGATATGGAAAGGAGCAGAGAGGAAATACTAGGACACGTCTCAGGCGGAAAACCAGTGAGGCGACTATATTGCTTTCTCTAACAGAATATAAGAAGAAAAAATAACCTAGTGTGTCACTTCCTATCCCAACTTTCACTTCAAATGGATCTTACTGAGAAATTTGACATTTACTTTGTCTATACTGAAAAAGATGGTAGTTATTCCTCCACATATGTGAGTTTGTTTCTCAGAGTTTAACAAAATATGGCAATGGATCGTACCTATGCCAAGCACAGAAGTGCCACTATAATTACTACATTTAAAAGTATGTGGTCAAAGACATAAACTTCTAGTTATAAGAAAAATAAGTCCTGGGGATGTAATGTACAGCATAGTGACTATAGCTAATAATACTGTATGGTGTATTGGGAAGTTGCTAAGAAATCTTAAAAACCCTCATCATATGAAAAAAAAAAGTTTGTAATGATGTATGGTGATAGATGTTAACTAGACTTACTGTGATGATCACAATGTACACAAATATTGAATCACTATGTTGTATACCCGAAACCAACATAATGTTATATGTAAATTATCCCTCAATTAAAAAAAAAGATAAAAAGAAAAACAATGTATGTGGAATTTATCTTATTCCCTTTGTGGACTTTTGTGGAGGAAAAGACTTTGCCTTAATCCTATGCAATGATCATCACTATTTTTTTAGCATAAACTGTTTGCATGAATAATTAAGAAACTTTTTTTGACCTTTGTACATTTTGTACTTCAGAGGGAATATCTTACAGACCTAACATCTCAGTTTTGAAAGAATCTTAAAGATGGACTCAGTCACTGGTCCCTCCATGTTAATGGTGATGTTTAGTAGTCTGTCTGACTATATTTTCACACCATTATTTTTTCATTTTTCACTGGTACTGAAGTAACTGTGTGATGGATAGCTAATCAGAGTTGTTAATTGGCAAAATTTCTTGTAGATTTTAAAAGTTCATTTAGTTACTTGTGCCACTTTTTCATTATGATCAAGATTCTCCCAAGGTGGGAATTATAAAAATTATTATTTCTGTTCACTTTTAAATGGTTAAATTTATGTTGTGTAAATTTCACCTCAATAAATTATTTTTTTAAGTTAAAAAACGTTATTTTGTGTAGCCCAAATGCATTTTGAAATCATCTGGGAGACTGTTACTTCATTCTCATAATGATTATTTAAGAAGAAGAGTATTTGTTGCTGTTGTTGTTGTTGTTAAGAAATGTTTATCTTATAAATTACAATGTTTAGACTTCAATTGCAATGGTATATGCTTAGGAAGTATATTGTCCTCTCTGAAATACTTTGGTAGCAGGATAATAATGTTATTTTTCTGGTTGAAGGGTTAGTCATCCCTTCCTTTCTCTGAGCACACATTTATTACATTTAATTCCTTTACTATATGTTCCTTTCTACCTTATTTCTATATTGGTATTTAATATGTTCATCACACCATTAGCTTTAAAAAGAGTTGCCCTATCTGTGAATACAGCTGTGAAACCATAGAACTACACTGTCTCACATTGTTGTTTTGTCTTGCCTCAGGCATGACATAGTTGGACCTGCATCATTTCAGAACAAGATTTAAAAAGAAATTATTTCCAGTGACTAGAATTATTTTTACTTTTTCAAGACTTGGGCTTCACAATCAATTTTCAAATATCAATTTGAAATTATTTTAAATAATAATTTTTAACTTTTCAATAGCTAAACTCATAATTTTGCAACCTGTAACAAGCTATAAAAGCCAATTCTAGATAAAAGAAATTCTTCTTCCTCTTGATTCTAATAGGATAGTGTTTCTCCTGCAGTATATGACACAGATTTCCCTTGGTTTCTCCATGTAGAATTGTTAAGAATCTATAATTTATAACAATATCAAACCAACATAACACAGATGGCACAAATTCAGATATGACAGCCACTAATATTCCTCTCAAGGAGGTTCAGATATGCACAAGCTAAAAAAATAAAAGTAACAAATAAAAGTAGTTCGTGTTCAATATATCACATGGTGGAGAAAATGGCCAAGTTCTTGAGAGAGTTTGCACGGGAGGGATTGAAACTAAGAGGCAAAGGGCACAAACACTTTCAGGTCAGGATGGGCAGGGGGCCATTTGCAGAATGCCTTTTTATTCCTCCTGGATCAAAAACCTCTTTAATATAGTCACCCAACAAACTACAGTGGATTAACATTAAGGGTCTGAAAGCAGAGAAAGAATATTCACAGTTAAGATTGTCCCTTAACATGTAGGCTCAATCAGGGGCACCAAAAAAGTAGTTAAGTGCCCCCCACCCCGTGGTGTTTAGATGCTGGAAGGCACTGTAAACTGTGAATTTTCTAGCTTTTAATGTTTGTCTAAGACCCTTAACATTTTTCTAATATTGTTGCTCCTAACACATCTTCTTGGGTTTATCCCCGTTGCCCCATCTGCACGTACACATTTTGCATTCATATATGAAAGCCTGAAAGACAGCTAAATTGATTCAGAAACCTAACACTGAGAAGAAGAAAAAAAGGTAGGGGTAGCCTTAAGGATATCCCATGTTATGAAGTATAAATATCAAAGTCTCCTGGAAAAACAAAACAACAGAAACACTTCTTCATGTTAAGAGTTTAGATATCTAACACTAAATACAAAAGATCACATAGTAGGGGTAAAAAAACCTCACTGACCCTATAGGGCCTTTGTGCCACAAATTTCTAAGAATTTTTGAATCTGTGTCCAGCTATTTCTTTATAAATAGACATCCTTGGACTACTTTTAAAATCCATTCACCCTTTAAAACTATAGTAAAACTTCACAAATGGCTTTTCCTGTGTTGTTTTGTATTGTATTGTGGTCCATCTGGAGATATATTAAGTGGTTAGTTCCTTCAAATAAAAGTGTACAAAATTGTATTGTCCACACACACACACACAAACACAAAGAATGAACATTGAACACGTGGCAAATGGGTACTAGATAATGTCACTGTTAGAAAACATCTAACAACAATAAAATAAGCATTAAAACCTGAGGGACTGGTTTAACAGATGCAATGTTCATCTACCTTCTCACATAAATTATATGTTCAAGAATTGTGCCCTGTGCGAAATACAAACATGTCAATTTCAGCCCAGGGCGCATTTTTCTCTAGGTTTATAACCCCTTGAAAATAGAGGTTTCATCTAGAAAGCCTAACAGATCCTCAGCTGCTTTCAACATTATAATATATTCATAAGGCAAGTGTTCACCGGCAAACATAACAAATTAAATGGCATGAAGGTGGTGACCAAATACATAATGATGGAAAATGGACCAAACCAACCATGAGATACAAAGTCGAAATCAAAGAAGAAAAGGAATATGCAAAAACAAGCAATATTAAAAGCAAAACACTATATGGAGTGCGCGCATGTACGTTTGTGTGTTGTGTAAGATTAACGTTAATTAGGATGCAAAACTGTCTCGTTAAGAATATGCTGTAAGGGTCACGAGTGGGAGAAAAGTATCTTGTCAAAAAAAAAAAAAAAAAAATCACATACCATCATAGTAGACAATTGCTCCTACCAGTTTATCCTTCTGGAGCATGGGGAAATGCTCAAGGGCTCTTGATTTGCTGAGGACATAACTGCTTTTCAGGCAATTACTTCCGGCAACCAGATCATACAGCTTGATTCCCACCCAGTAGTAAGGTAACTGCCACCACCTACAGCATAAACAGGGGAAAAGGTTTCTTTAGAAACAGAGTATAACATTATAGAATGTCACTTTAAGATACAAGGCACTTTTTATTAAGAAAAGCAAAGTATACCTGGAAGTGTACTGCAAAAGAAACAAGAGACGTGCCGGCCTGTTCTGACACCAGCCCAGCTGAATTATAAAAGTAAATGAATCATCTCTAAGGCAGTGGTTCTGGACCTGACTGCATATTAGATTTTCTGGGGAGCATCAAAAATAAATATAGATGCCTGGGCCTCGTGCTTCTAGGGATCAATTTAACTAGACTAGGGCAAAGATCAGAGCGACTCTAATGTACACCCAGGGTAGAGAATCATTGGCTTAAGATGTCCTAAGAAATCTACGATAAAATATAGACAAAAATTATAAAATCTGCTTCCAGGCCCCACAAGACTCATGCAGCTAGCAGAGTTACATAATTCTGTATTTCCTACCACCTGTATTCCATCTTAAGTCAACTTGATGGATAGCTCTAACAACATTTAGAAAATTGGGTTTAATAATTTTTGATTATTTGACACCTCCAAACCAAATTTCAGTTTTGGTTAACTCGGAAATTTAAAATGACACAAAATGGCTTAGGGTTTGGAGTTGATATATGTCAGTTCAGATTTTGCAGCAGGATTCTTTCTGGCTCTGCATTTTAGTCTGCAAATGACCCTCTTATGTTCCCCAGTGCAAATGTAGTTGCTCCTGTATATACTCTCAGAAACTGGAGTAAAAAACTACTAATTATAAGTGCAGAACACAACCTCCTTTGCCTTTAAGAGCTAGCCCTTAGAGGTGGGTCAGCAGAGACTAATATAGGAAAAGTCACACTTTTTAAAATGCAACAAAGGAAAATATTTTAAAAGGATTAAAGATTAGGACTAATTAAAACTACATTAAGAAATACACATTGAGGAACTATTTCCATTAAAACTTTGTTCTATTGACCTCAGATAAGCAAAGAGTATACAGATGATACCAAAAGGCTTACTTGTAAATTGGGAGCATTATAGGCAACGGAGCTGATAAATGGGGAGCAATTTCTAGTAGGTTGGCACGCTCATGAAGGGCTTCTTTTACCATCCTGTACTGAAAAGCAAAACAGAGAAAATTAGTTTGGCAATAACAGATCATAATATTTTCAAATGGCAAATAGACACCCTGCCAATTGATTGATACACAGAAACCTCTCTACCTCTGAGCAAGGATAGCTCCCTCCTAATCAAATTTCTAATAATACATCATGCTGTCAACCTGAAAGATTTTTTAGAAACCTTAAACTGTATTTGCATAGGAGAAAAACATGCTGTCAGAGTTCCCAGGTGTAAGATATTTTCCTGACTTGAGTTACAAGATTATTGTAACAATTTATCTTGCATTCTCTGTATTGTCCCTTTTCTCAGTCCCCCATTATATTTTCTCATGTAAGAGATAACAGATTGTTCAGATTCATGTTAAACGTTTCCTTCTTGCCTCCACTAGCCCAAGCAGAGATGATACTTAAGAGTTGCACAGTATTTTACAGACTATCATTAAAAAGCTTTTGTCTTTAGTCCTCATTACATCTCTCTGAAGGCCCAGCATTACTATCATAATACTAATTTTACAAAGAAGAAAACCGAGGCTCATAGAAATTAAATAAATAAGCTGAAACACATCACAAGTCATCTGATTCTAAACCCTATGCTCTTTTCTTCACATCCATCATGATGCTAAACAGACACATAAGAAAAGGGGACAGATTCAAAACTGACAATGTCAAGTAAGTGCTGCTGTTGTTTTTCATGTACGAAAAGCAGATAGGGAGTTCAGTTGATTTTTTTTTTTTTTTTTTTTTACTCCTCTGGGAAATGTCATCTTCCACACTGCCTTGGCAGTTTTCAAATGGTGGCAGACTGGACACAACAGAGTGTGACATAAAAAAAAAGCATGACTCAGATCATCTTTTCCTTAAGAATATGTCAGTGACAATATGCAGTATGATTGCATCTGCAGTTAAGAGGATCAGTTTAATATTCCTCATGTATTACAACACAGTTCCCTTGAAACTGCTTGCGAAGTAGCAATTTGGTGGCCATTGGTGGGGAAAAAAACAAAACAAAACAATCACAATTGTTAAAAGTAACACATCCAGGGCTTCCCTGGTGGCGCAGTGGTTGGGAGTCCGCCTGCCGATGCAGGGGACACGGGTTCGTGCCCCGGTCCGGGAAGATCCCACATGCCGCGGAGCGGCTGGGCCCGTGAGCCATGGCTGCTGAGCCTGAGCGTCCGGAGCCTGTGCTCCACAACGGGAGAGGCCGTGGCAGCGAGAGGCCCGCGTACCGCGAAAAAAAAGTAACACATCCGAAAGTGATTTTGTAAATCTGCTACTTTGACATGCCTGTGTAGAAAAAGCCCCTGATTACCCATAAACATAATGCTACAGGAAAAAAAATGGCACACCTCTCCTGAAAGACACTCCAGCAGAATACACTAAATAGGTATTTCCAATAGGAAGGAATGTTAAAAGCCATAAAAAAAAAAAACAAAACTGATTTAATTGGGTAGAAAAAAGCACAGTCGCAATTTTTGTTTAACAACTAGCATACACAATTACCTGCTCAATATCCAACTTCATGATAGCCTTCTGAAGATATCTCACACCACCATGGATCAATTTAGTGCTTCTGCTGCTGGTCCCTGATGAGAAATCATCTCTTTCTACAAGGGCTGTTTTTAGTCCTGTGTAACCAGAAAACCAAATTAACTTCTTAAATTACACAATTTGTATGTAATTCATTAAAGGCACTTCTCCAGGGTAGAGACAGTCACAAGAAAAATTACTCTGAACATGGATAAATTTGTATTCCAAGTGCAGTACGCTGTCTATATTATAATGAAGAGATTTTAGTCTCTTCCTGGGGGAAAAGTCAAACCAGAACTAGAAGCATATTAAACTGTGAATGAATCACAGCTAGAAAATATTACAGTGCAATTTTAGGGCAGTAACATACACTGGTGTGTTTCGAGGGTCGAAGGGGAGTCTGGCACCCATCTTTAACCATGTAGCGTTAACTCAGTATTGTTACCGATGCCTTCTGGAACTCACATTCATCCCTCATTATGGGAGTCCAGACATGTGCCAGCCTCTCAACTCCAGTCAACTTTGATGCATCGACTGTGAATCTAGACTAGCCCTCTGTGTGCCGGTTCCTATTTCTGGAGTGGTGTGAAAGTGGGTATAAAATGGGAAAAGAGATCAAAGATATCGAAACAGAAGAAGAAAGAAGAGAATAACCTCTGATGCTGAGGAGTTTACAGTCTAACTGAAGACATGCAAGCACAGTATTGTAGAACTACAAAGAAAAACACAAGCCAGGACAAATGAACCCAGTACAGAGTATCCATGAGTAAAGAAAAGACAATATTCTTGGTAAAGGTGAGCTGAACAAAGACAAGTCAGTTCTAAAAATCATCCCTCCCAACCTGGCTTTCTTTGAGGGTTGCAATAAATCTCTTGGGAATGAAATCAGTTTTGTTTTGTTTTGTTTTCTTGCAGAGGCACCCCTGCCTCTTCAGGACTGGGAGTACCAACATTACTACAAGTTCCATACACTAGTTAGATATGAAATCCAAAATTTCAAAAGACCCGAAGTATACATCAGCACCAAGCCAGAAGAAATTTTCATGGCCTGCCATACTCTTGGGGGATGAGAGAATGTCATAGAATCCAATTACAATGAGAATATGTAACTGGAGCAGTTTGGGCTCACAAAGCTCATATAAGAGAACTTGTGCATGTATTCAATTCAGAGCCATTTATTACATTTAATACCAAAGGGTCGTTTTTATAACTTCTAACAGTTTAAATATCGTACCCAAATGTCATCATAAAATCAGGGCAATTCCCTTGACTCAAAAGGACAAAATATTTGGAAACTGTGGAGAGAAAAGTAGAGAACTTTGATTCAAGGGCAAAAACTGCTAATGCTCTAATGAACTAGCAAAATAACACTGAAATTACAGATATCATAGACCCAGGTCACTCTTTTTAAGCATTTATGCCAGAAAAAGATGTGTAAAATTCTCAACTATGAAAACTCTAGCAATGCTTAGTAAATTTAGTACAGGATGTATTAAACACATAGAAAAATATATCATATTAGTGCATATTTTTTGAGAGCCTAAGTGCCAGGTAAAGTGCTGGTGTTAGAAATGAAATAGACATAGACCAAGCTGTCATGTAGCTCCCAACCCAAAGAGAGGCAAGTGAACAAAATGAAGCAAAGTTTCATAGGTGCTGCATTTGAAAATGCAGAGGACTCTTTATCCTAAAGTGGGTCAAAAATTAAATTCAGGATATAAACCCCAAATTGCTTAGTCGAGATTACATTTGCAATCTCTCTTACAATGCACTGTCTTGGTGAGCTCTATCACCTTTTCTTAGTAAGTCCGACACAGAGAGTTCTTCTTCCAGTACTAAAATATACCATTTTTCTTCAGTTGAAGATCAGATGAGGAAGTTGACTTTCAAATGGCATTTAAGAGCTGAATTATTTAGAACACACCTCTCTTCCAGTCTTGGAATCAGTCATGGCATTAAGATGCCCACACCATTTGAGGCAGGGACATAAAACTGAGAGGGGATAAGCAGCTTTCCCATCCAGCCTATGGCTCCTACCTGCCCAAAGGTACCCACAGGCTGTGGGAGAAGATGCCTTAGTCCCCAGTTAGCCCCACCTCCTAGTATGTAATCCCCTACCCTGGAGTGTGGGCTTAGCTAGTGCCTTGCTTCTAACCAACAGAATACAGCCACGATGGTGGCAGGCCACGTCCATGGTTAGGTTACAAGAGACTGCGACTCCCTCCTGGATAAAGCAACCTGTCTTGCTCTGAGTCAAGGAACCAACAGAGCCCCTGGTCAACAGGTCACAAGGAACTGAGGCCTCAGTCCAGTAACTTGTGAGGATCTGAATCCTGCCAACCTCCATGTGAGTTGCTAGGAAGCACTGCAGCTTGTGAGAGACTGTGACACAATTCCCTGTGTGAACAATAACTACAGCCAAGGTAGTTATTTTAATTGTATCTGGGATGGGGTCTTGGAGAAAGGCTGAGTCAACAGAGGAGGATGTGTTCAGATGGGTAGAGGGCAGGAGCAAGGGAATTATCACTGGCAAAGATCAGCTTAAGCAAGAGAAGGCAAATGACTGAAATGGCCCAGCTTATTTAGGGTCTGCTTGTCACTCAGGGGCTGGAGCGTGGGGAGACCTTCTAGGGGAACCACACAGCATGAGGGGGGCAATAGAGAGTCTAGCCTCAGAAGGCAGAAGACGGTAATTGGAGAGTGATATGAAGAGAGAATTTTATGGGTGTGTGTTATCAGGATGGGTTTTTTTTTCTTTCCCAAACTGACACAGTGTGAGGCAGGGAACTACTCTAGGAATTAGCAAGCCATCTCAGGAGGATATTTCAGGATATTTAAGTGAGAGCTAACACTTTAAAGCCTCAAAACTGCTTTTGCAAGAATTGGACATTTAAAAAAGTTATTCACATGTACTTATGTGAAAAACCTTAGTGAATACCAACAAAAGTTAAAATGGGCTTCTCTGTCAAACCAGGCTGTTTCTTCTTGTCCCATTATTTCCAGTGTCATATCGTCAAGCTACCCACCAGAATTTCTGAAGGGAAATGATACTGCTCCTTCCAGAGCAAAATAAAAAATAAAAATTTAGCCTCTAAATTTATAGCTAAATTGATATATTAAAGTACCATGTAACCTAAAAGTATTACCAAAAGTTTTTGAAACCTTAAAAAGAAAACATTTTAAAAATTTCAACTGCTTTTATGCTAAACGTTCTGGATTTCTCGTTTTTGTTGGATGAGAATAATGGAATGAGGAAGGAGGAAAGTAATGCAAAATCAAGACATTATTAGAAGTTACAACCGCTTTTGCCTTAACTGATTAACCGACTACAGCAAAGACAATGAAATTGTTTAAAGTCTTATAATGATCTTGCATGATTCCGTTACCTAAGATGTTCCTTCATGTTTCACCTCTCAAAAATCCAAACTTTTTTTCCACCTCCAGTCTGAAAATAAGAGTTTAGTTTGTTTTGTTTTGTTTCAGTATAAAGCAAGGAAGTGAAGACAGAGCACTGTTTTATCTTCTCAAAGAGAATGAACAGTATTTTTTTTAAATTTTTATTGGAGTATAGCTGATTTACAATGTTGTGTTAGTTTCAGGTGTACAGCAAAGTAAATCAGTTATAGATGTACATATATCCACTCTTTTTTAGATTCTTTTCCATAGAGTACTCTGCACTCCCTTACAGAGTATTGAGTAGAGTTCTCTGTGCTATATAGTAGTAGGTCCTTATTAGTTATCTATTTTATATATAGTAGTGTGTATATGTCAATCTCAGTGTCCCAATTTACCCCTCCCCCATCCCTTTCCCGCCTGGTAACCATAAGATTGTTTTCTACATCTGTGACTCTCTTTCTGTTTTGTAAATAAGTTCATTTTTACCATTTTTTTTAGATTCCACATATAGGCAATATCATATGATATTTGTCTTTGAACAGTATTTTTAAGTGACATTCAGTGCTAACATTTTGCATCTTAGGTAAAATAATTAAATTTGAAGGAGACCGAAAATAATGCATCCAGGCTTCCAGCAACTGTGCCTAGCTGGATGTGAGGCACTGGGGAAGATCTTTCCTCAGAGTGGAAAGAATGACCTCCCCACATGCCCACCAGTGAAGGGCTGGCCTCTGTACATGTATGATAATTCACTAAACTTGTTCAAGATTTTATAAGGAATAGCTTTTGCTTGTTTCTTTTCTTTTCAGAAGTTACTTTTTATGGAAAGCAATATGTTCTATCACTGCTGAGATGAACCAGAACATTTGGGAGTGGTATGATTATTCGATTTTTTGTTTTTATAATTGATTGCTTTTAGTAGTTACTCTCATGAATTTCACTGCAGTGGTAAAGTATTAATATTTGGAGTGAGATTACTCTGAAATTCTTTGGTGGAAGAACAAGATTAGTTATAGCAGAAGAAGAAAGTCAACTTGAAATCTACCTTTCTTTCAGTCATATTCAGCCCATCTCTGAAGTTAAAGTTGTACCTTTTGGGTGGGGTCAGGGATGTGAACGAAATACAGCTCTTCACAGACTTGCCTTTTCTGTCCTGAGTGGGAATGTCTAGCTGCCAGGCACTTCCAACTAAACCAATTCATGGATCAAGACAGTTGGATGAATACAGAGGGATAATTACCATCTAAGGGGAGGAATGGTACGACATTTAACTTTTACAACATGAAATAGAACAGAAGCATAGTTTAATACCTTTTACTGATTATCTTATGCATGCAAACACACTCAATATAATAAATGCAGAGAAGTAAAGAGAACAAAATAAAACCCTCCTGTAACCACACTACTCAAACATAACCACAGTTGACATTTGGGTGTTTAAATGTTCACATTTTCTGTGCATGTATGTAATCACATACGCACATTTTTACCAAAATAGGATCATATGATACATTCCATTTTTTTCATTTAACATTATTTATCGTAAACATCTCTCCAATGTCAATACATATTTTTCTATAATTTCACTTTTAATGTGTGCATAGTAATACATTAAATATTTACAATGATTTATTTATTCAATTCCCTGTTTTTGAACATTTGGGTTATTTCCTACCTTCACTATCACAGTACTGCAAGATTGTATTTTTATTTAAACTCTCTGCATCTTTATTTCATTATAATAAATTTTCAGATATGGCATTATTTAACTATTTTTAAATAGAAAGGGCAGAGTAATAGCTATGAAATAACTACCAGAGGCACCCAGGTAATAACACACAAATCAAAAAGTTTAGACACTCTGTACATTAGTACCAATTTCTCTAAAAAATAACACACCTGTAAAGCTGCAAAGCAACCCTGGCTTGTTAATCCTCATGATCAGGATTCTATGCTTTAAGCCTAAGTATTTTCTAACAGTGAATGTTAACATTTTACAGAACTATATAATATTGGATTGGTTATTATACCTATTTCTATTTTTCTATTAGAAACATATAAACCATTAATGGAGATACTATGCTAAGTTAGAACATATCATTAACATACTTTGAGTCCCTTAAGTTCACACATGATTATGGAGGCACAAAAATGTATTAAGCCGTAACACTAATTATAGTAATAGAGTTTCAGGGGAATAAGGAAGTTGCTGTTGTTGCTTTCTCTTTTTACTATTTTACTATTTACTTTTTTACTATTTTACTTTTTATTATTTTATAATAAAAACAGCCAGTATTCAGAGAGAAGGAATATCCAAACAATGTAAAATGATGAAAAGAGAGAATAATATACTCCAGACATAACCAAGTTTAACTATTAAAAATGTCCCATATATTCTACCAGAAACTTTTTATGCTGATACACCTGTGTACTTTTTTGCTTCAAAAACAAATACAATTAACAAACTCATTCTTCACAACTTGTTTTTCAATTTACAATACATTTTAGCCATTATCCCTGTAAATACTTATAAACCTCTCTGAATAACTGAATGGACCCAATTTATTAAACCATACCACACTCTTTTTGCTATTATAAATATTGCTTATAGGTAAAATTTTGATCAATATGCCACTGTGAGTTCAGCTTTAAACTCTTCCTCTCCAAACACAGAGAAAATTATATATATGTGTGTATATATATATATATTTGTTTTTTACATGTATATATATATGTACATACATACCTATGTACACACATACATATATATATTTTAAGGCATGGTTGATTCAAAAATAAACACCTCATGGACCAGAAATGTAGCAGAAACTCAGAGCAGAGTAGTTAGGCCCAAAGCCTCTGTCTTGGTGGAATCTGGGTCTAGAAACAGGCAAAGGTAACCAAGATTTCAGTTCCTGAAGGGCAAGAGATAGGGAGAGGTGATGAAGACAGACCAGTGCTGGAATCCAGGGATTGAAGAAGGGTGGAAAAGCTTCTGCTGACCACTGTCTGGGGCTGTGGACTATCTGCTGGGACATGCCCAGGAGGCAGGAAGATGGACCCAGCCTGGAGAGCAGTACCTGGGCCAGGGAACCACCAGCTGGCTGGCCAAGAACAACACAGGGCAGGAGCCTCGATTTGGTTTTGAGAAAAATCTCTGATGGGACTTGAAGGTGGCAGCAACTGTATCCCTAGAGTTTAATGTATGGCAACAGAGAGTGATGCAAAGCTGATTTAATATGGAGGAAAGGAAGAAGGAAATGGAGCAAAGTAAAAAAAGATGTAAGGTAAAAAATACAAAATAAAAGCACATGGCATCCAAATAAATGGAGATGGACCAAATTCACCTGTTGAAAGACAGATTCCATCTATCAAGCGTTAAAAAAAAAAAGAATCCAGCTACTTGTGTTTCATCATAGACATATTAAAACAAAAGGATATATTGAAAACAATATGAAACAATATGAAACAAATCCTGTCTGATATGTTATTTTTCCAACTTCACAGGTGTTTATTATATTTCTGCCATAGATAAATTTCAATTTTTATGAAATCAAATTTAACAGGATTTGCCAAAAGGAAAATGACTTTATTGATCTCATGCTTAAAAACACCTGTCTTACTCCATGTTTTTAAATTTCCATATACTTTCTTCTAATAGGTTTGTGGTGTTTTATTGTTAAATCCTTGATCCACAGGGAGCATGATAAATAGAATATAAATATACATAATATATACAAATATAAATTTGGGAAAGTGGATACTTCAACATCGCTTATTAAATAACCAATAATGACAAATATGAAATGCTTTTACCATATCCTAAATTTTATGTATTCAGATCTATTTCTAGCCTCTTACTTTTGCTCCGCTAATCTCTCCGTTCCTTTAGCAAACTATTTTAATTAAAGTAGCTTTAGAATACACTTCGATATTGATAGAGCTCTATCTGCTTTATCATTATTCTTTTTCAAAATTAATCTAGTAAATCTCAAAGGCTGATTCTTCCAGATAACTTTGGCACAGTTTCTCTAACCCTCCCCACCCTACTCCTGCCAAAGACAGTCACTATAACATAATCACTAAATTACATCAAATTTCCAGATTAATTTTAGTAGCAATTTGCAACCTAGTCTAATTAGCAGTGTCCAGTAAGTAGCAAACTTTCATCTGCTGCAATTCTACTGTCCTGAAATAGGATTTTCTCTACCCTCATGGTGGAAGAGGGGCCGTGGTAGAAGGGGGTGGAGATCTGTAATTCCCAAAATGCACTATCTTCCATGGCTCTCCCTTTTCTGCAGTTTTTAATGCAATTAAAAATGCACACACCTGCTCCTTTTCACAAACCTTTATTTATGCAGAAGTGTTGTTGTTATCCTCCGTTATGTCTGAGAACCTTGAGGCTCTCTGTAAGGTTAGAACACTTACTGAAGGTCATGGACCTAGTGAGTGATGAAGCTGACTGATCCCACTTGGTTCTCATTTCATAGCCTGTGTCCTTACTCGTTATGCTATACTGTCTTAGACTCGAAGGAACTGTGGTGAGAATTCAGGAATTACTAGCCAGGCACCATTCATAAACTAGAAGTACATATACATTTTTAAACAAGAGAACTACAATTAATGTTTTCTTCTAGCAAGAAGCAGTCTTCTCTGGAATTTTGAAGCCATAAAGTTTAAGTTTATAAATAAGATTTTAAACCAAAATTGTACTGATTGACCCCTGATACATACAGGTAAATCACATAAAATAACAAAAAAGAACTGAAAAAAACATCTTGAAGCCCCCTGAGGGAGTGACTATATTTATCAGAGTCTCTTCATTCCAGCTCTCTTTTGGGGGCAAAGTGCCTCCTATATCATCGTGCTTCAAGGCTGGGGACTGGCCACAGAGGTTTTAACCAGAGAAGCAATTCCTATTGATCCTAGAGACCTACAGGAGAACGTGAGGAGAGCTGTGCATATTATGTTTATATAATAATATTCCCAAATGAAACAAATGAAAAACTGATTCCCAAGAAAATGCAGATGGTAAGAATGCAAATAAATGTTCATTATGAAAACTTCATGACTTTTTCTCTTCCTTCTATGGTCTTTGTTTATCCATTACCAAAATTGCATTTGGGCACAATATTTCATCAAAAACCTTGTGAAAACATTTTTATACGAGCCTTTTAACATCTAGCAGTTCCCCCAAAACTTTGATGTCCTGAAAAATCTAATTATTACTGGTAACTTTAAAAGATCACAGTAATTTATTTTTGTCAAATGTGACTAAAGATTAATGGATACAGTCAGGAATAATTTAGTAAAAACATATCAAATGCAGAGAAAGCAAAATTTGTTGTTAAGTGAAGCATCAAATATAATAAAAGAGCAAATTCCATGAATGAACAGCAACAATGCACAATTCATTAACCAAATGCCCATGATTATTTCACACTTCAGGGGGCTACTGATATGATCAGAAATTGTAGTAAAAGGATAAATATAGATTAACTTCAGCATCTCTATACATTTTAATTATAAATGCTACCCTCAGAGGGCTACCAGCATAATAAAGGAAATACAAACTATGGTTTATCCATCCTTTTTATAAATCGTAACTCCGTATACATCAAATAAGACAGTCAGTCAATTATTTTAAAAGACAGCAACTGAAAGGCCAGGAGATACTGAAAGTACTTCATTTTCTTAGCTGTTACTAACTATAAGTATTAAAAATCTTGTCAACATTCTGGCTCTGAAAACTCTTATCTTTTCAAAATCATCATCACGGTCATCACCCACAATCGTCTGCTAATGTACTAGGTAACATTCTTTACTGCCCAAAGGAAAAATGTTTGTTCAGCAAATATTAATAAACTATAAGCTCCTCGAGGGCAAGGCCACATCTTATTAGTCTTTATATTCCCAGAGCTGGTTCAGCAGTTGACTCACAAGTAGTATTATTTTAAACAGCAGAACGAAACAAAACAAAAAACTGGAAACCACCTAAAGAGTCATTAACAAGAACGTCTTTGGGATGAATTTTTCAGCCATGAAAAACAATGAATACCATATACATGTAAAGATTGATTAACTACACTGTTATTTGAAAGTAACACACTGCAAAGTAATGACTACAGTATGATCTTATCTATGTTTTTAAAAAGATATCTAAAAAATGCACAAAAGCAAATATAGGTGAGACTTTTCAAAAGGAGAAAAGGAATAAAAGGCACTTAATCAGTAGTTGCCTTTTTGCTACTGCAATCACGGTCCTAACTCTTTGAGGGAAAGCTGGCTTTCCAACTCCCCTTACCTCCCCCTACCAGTCCTAAGTTTCCATTTAAACAATTTCTTGCCTTCATGGAATCTTTTCTCATTTTCTCCTTCTGTCATTGATACCTAGTCGGTTCTCAATTTGGGATTCTACCCTATCGTGTATTTTCTCTGCCCCAACTCTGAGCAATATTAGACACACATGGGGACACACACACACACACACACACACACACACACACACACACACACACACA
>NW_021703772.1:74480999-74554599 GCF_005190385.1 Monodon monoceros
ACACACACACACACACACACACACACACACACACACACACACACACAGAGATATCCTTTTCTAACCAGAGCAAAGCAACCCCTATTCCTATCACATTCTCTAAATCTTTTCTACATCCAAGTCCCTACTCCTATCCATAAGTAGCACATCTCACTTCTTTTTGAGTGTTTAAGAATAGCTCTTCAGAGTCACACAGACTCCCTCTTTTATGCCTTAGAATCTTTACACTTTGTATTCGTCCCTGAGAAATGTCTCTTCTTGCCCTGCCAAAGCTAAGATACATCTTTGATATCCCATGCCGCGTATTTTCCCGAGAGCTTGTTCCACATGCAGCCTTCTATTATTTGCATGTTAAGGCTCTCCTCTGAGCCTACAGAAATATTCAGATGGCTCCTATCTTAAAACGAAAAGAAAGAAGAAACAATTCCTGCACATATTGCCTCCCTTATTCATATCCTACTACACCAGCAAGTTACGTCCTTTCTGTTTTATTTGTCTCTAGATCTCTTAAAAGTTTAGCCCCTGCTTCTTCCTTATTGCCTATCCTTTCCTCATCACAAATGCTCTTCACTGTCTCAGAGGGCCTGTTCAGTAAAGTCCAAAGGCCTTTCCCCGGTATCCCAGGCCCAGCCCTGCCTTTGCACTTCTCTCATATCCTCCCCAGCACAGCCTGGGTGATCCCAACTGAAACACGGGCTGTTTCCCACACACACTGTTCCTCTCACATGCTCCCTCAGATTGGCACACTTCCAGCAAGCAATGTTTGCCTACTAAAATTCTACCCGTGCTAAATAGCAGCTTGCTTTCTCCAGACCATTCTATGCAGATATAACAATGCCCCCAAGCCTCCTGAAAGGCACATATTCTCTATAGGGTAACTCAGTTTACTACAGAACTACAGAACTTGGAGCAACCTAAGGGTGGAGCCTGGATCAAACATCTTTGTATTCTCATGTAGTACTTTGAATATTGCCATGCATAAAGCAGGCACTCAGCCAATATTTGTTGAAATGAAAGAAAAAGAACTGCTGTATACTTCAGTACATAGCATGAACATAAGTGGAGATAGCAAGAAATATTTTTCTGAACCCTACTGGAGAAACGATCCTCTTGGACATAGAAAATTGTCATCTGGTAACTTCTAAGCCCTGGGGTAGTCCCAGGACAGCTGGGGCAGTCCCAAACGAGACCTCCCATTACACTGCCTGTGTCTTCTCTTGACACTCTCTTTCCCAGGACTCCAGGGAAGAGTGTTGAATTCAAACACCTTGAGGTAACTTCAACTCTTCTTTCCATCTGACTTAGTATGTCCCAGGATAATGCAGCTTAAATGATAAACTATGGATGGAGACAAAATTATACAAATATTAGGGTGTGCCAGGAAACTGAGTATGTTCCAGGACTTATTATTGTGAATTTACCATTATTGGAATTGACAGAAAGGACCTAGGCTGTGATGTCTACATGCATCAAAACTCAAGTGGGGGTCCTGTGCAATCACAGTAAATCTAGTGTACTTTTTGGCTTATGTGTGCCTAATCTCACGAAATTTATTTCATTTCTGTAAAACTAAAATCTACCAGATATGCAAAGTAACTAAGTCTAGGGTGGGTGTGGTAGTAACTTAATCTGAGAAAAATTATTCCATGTAATAAACTATTACCACTGAATATGAAACTGCAATGAATACTGAACCTTATATAGTAACTAAAATAATTTGGAGTCAAAATTCCTTGCAGCAGTACCCAGTCCAATTTGATATATCTAAAAATAATCACAAAGGATTATTTCTCCGGGACAATTGGTTCTAAAAGTCTTTTGCCTTCATGTTATTAATGGCAGCTATAATACTATCTACAATTTACTGAGTTTCTACTTTGTGTGACAAGCACTGTTTTAAATCCTCTTCATGATTATGCATTTAATCCTCATAACAATCATTAACGGAAGATATTTCTTTCCTTATTTGAAAGATGAGGGACCTTAGAGAAATTAAGTAACTTGCTTAAGTGTATGTGCATGTGTGTGTGTATGCACATACATACATCTTGATAAAGCAGCTCAGCCATGATATGTACTCAGATTTCTTTGATTCCAAGCTCCACACTAATAACCACAGGCAAAAGAAGCAAATCATTAAACATATCATATGTAAGAGCCTTGGTGTTCCATACTAAAATTTCTTTCTTTATATATCCTGTTGCCATTTTGAAAGAACTTCTCATAATATCTTTCCTGAAGCTGACTAATAGAGTGAGACAGAACTACAGGTTAGCAAGTCTTTTCCATTATTCAGTCACCTGAACTAGAGTTTCCCAAACTGTAGTCTGTATTTCATTGGAAGAGATTATTTTAATAGAGAAACAAAAAGAATTATTTTAATAGATTAATTCATTTTAATAAATCTTTTTATTAAAGATAAATCACTGACATAAATGTGATTTTAGGTGATACACAAATAATTTTATTTCACATAAATGTACTTTACTGTGTATAAAAAAAACTAACCAGAACATCAAATCAATGAATTCACAGGAATATAAAGTTTTCTTTTTAAATAAATTCATTTCAGTGTAAAAGACAAACTATACTTCATTTCAAAATTGTGCAAGTACCTACATTTTAACAACGGGAAGGTGCTTCACAAAGAATGGAAAATTAAGCAATGCAACAGAAACGTGACTTCCCAGCACGGAGCGCACACTGTGTGTTTATATCAGAAGGACAGATGAAACCTTTACCTGTGTTACATCCACCCACACCAGGACTCACCTCTGGTGACTGCATCTAGGGCACAGCCACTTCCTGTTGCTCCTCCTCCAATGACAAGTACATCGAATTCAGACGTGTTTTTCAAAGTCAGTATCTGAGCTTCTCTGGAAGGAGGCTCCCTGTTAACAGGTTCTGAGACGTAGTCTGCTGCTTCAACAAAGGCCAGGTTCACCTGAGGTAAAAGACCATTTTCAAATGTTTGTCTGGAATGCCAATTTAATACATTTTACAATGTACTAAAAAAAGATTTGTAATGGAGATAAGGATAACCAGAGCTAGACCGGAGTCTACAGTCCACATGGAGTGAGTGATAGAACCAACTGCCTTGGAGAAAAAAAAAGTCCTTAAAATTCTGTGGGTTTGTTTTTTTTTTTCCATGAATCATAACAATTTAACCGTGGAACACCTGGTTTCAGATTCAATATCTCAACTGATCGTTTTGGTTTCATATACAACCAAGTTCAATTAATTCCCACACTGTACAGCAATTCCCGAATACCTTGTCTAAGACAATTTATAGGAGAACATAAGGAAATGTTTTACCCGGTAGCAGCCATTCATTCAGATAACATTTAAAAGTGTGGAAAGGAGGAGGAAAAAGCACTTTATGCCTTTCCGCAATTTCTTACAAGTATATGTTCTTCATTCTTTAATTCCCCTGACAAAAATATATTCTTGAGTTTGGGGATCTATAAGTTAAAGTCAGTACAATTAAAAAGAATCTGTTCACAACAGACATTATTATCCAGTTTAAAATCAGCTCTGGCCAATGGGAATAATATTATATAAAGATTTTAGTCAGAGGCTTCCCCATTCAACGTTTTAACAGAAAATTATAGATTTTATATATTTAATACACGCTATTTCAATTTGTGAAAGCTTTAACAATAATATAATTAAAGCCAGCCATAGTCCCCTAAATGATAATGACCTTCCTTATTTCTAGTTCTTTCATTAGAATATAAGTTATCATCCTAAATCAAAAATGATGCTAGTCTTTATATTAACAAAAGTAGTAAGTCAGAGTCAAAAGCTTAGAAAAACAGATATGTATCTGTTTTTTCTCCAAAATGCGAATACCAGGTTCGTTCACTATACTGAACAGTGCTGGTCACTGTTGCTCTAACAGTTAGTATTCCACAGATATGTGGCTTCTATTTTCTTTTCTTTAAATCACAGCATCAGCACAATCCACAGGGGCAGCGTTCTTCCCATTCTGCTGAAGGGCCATGTATGAAGCTCTGAACCACAAGGCCAAGCTTCTTCCAGAAAAGGTGGTCTTAGCTCTGACCAAGAGATTGTTCTGATAAGTGATTTTTTATTCATTTAAATAAAATAGACCAAAGTGCTCCTTATAATTGGATTTCTATTTAAAAAAAAACTTAAAAGCCATAGAGCACATTGAAAGAAACCTGGATTAGAATCAGAGGGTCCTGGCTTATATCTTAGCACTTGTGTTTACTAGTAAAGGGATTTTTGACCGATTATCTCTCTGGCTTTGGTTTCTTCACTTGCAACGTGGGATGAAACCCCTGTGATGTCTCTATCTCTTTAACTTTGGGTTACTATCAGTAAGGGAATAATGATATGAAAGTAGGTAGTAAACTATTAATTACACCAAAGAGGAGTTGTATTATTGTTAAATAATTTGATTCCTTAATAGCAGGGAACAGGAAACTTTCAAAACATATTTTACTAAGTATCATAAATACAAAACGTTATAATCTGGTACCATAATTTTTCAGACTATTAATTCAGATTCCAAACCACAAAAATCTTGCGCTTCCTTATATAACTCCTCCTAATTGTCTGCTAATAACCATTTCCCCATGTTCATATTTACATGCATTTAAGGTAACAAGCTAAATAAATGTAACTGGCTAGGTGCTGTGGAGAATATAAGACGCCTTTCAGTCATGGTCTTTGTTTTCCATCATCTAAGGAGAAGAATGAAAAAAACCACACACACACACACACACACACACACACACACACACACACACACGGTAAACACATACAAGAACAAATGCCAAAATAGAGGAAAAAAAAAAAAAGCACCAAGCTATGACCATTCAGATTAGAGAGGGAGAGTCTTTCATCTGAGGCTTTCAACTGGGCCATGACAGATGGATAAGACTTGAACATGAGACTGACAAGTGACTAAACGCCAGAGCATTTTCACACATCAAAAGAATTGTGCTGACATTTGCTGCTTGGTAAGTTCTCTAGAAATAGTTGAAAATAAATGTAAGGACGGTACTATGGTAGAGTTCATTAGAACTTGGCAATACTAACAGACCCCACTCTACTCTGCTCACAGGTTGCAACCATGGAGATTAAACTCAGCAGAACCTCTTCTTCAGCAAGTACACCAGATCTGATGGGCATTTCTCATGCCTTTTGTGCATCTCTCCACTGACTATGCTGTTTCTCCTGCCCTCATCCCCTGCCTCATACTTCTCATCGGTACGCTCTAACCTGTCTCATCCTAACAAACAGTAAAAAATGTCTCTTACCTATGTTTCTAACAATCAGCCTGAAAATTCTTGAAGTAACTGTATACCCTTGCTTTTCTACTGCCTCACCTCCTATTCACTCCCCAACTCAAGTTTAATATGGATTTTCACATACACCAGCACCACCACCATGACCAGACCACCAACACTGACCAATGTCCACTATGCTGCCAAACCCAGTGAGCCTTTTTCATCCTTCATTTCAGTTGTCATCTCAGCACATTCACTCACCTCAGCATCTGGAAGATGTCAGTCTGAAATGACGACCTCTCTCTCTCTCTGTCTCTGTCTCTGTCTCTCTCTCTCTCCCTCCAGCCTCTTGAACTCACTCTCTAGTTTCCTTTGGATGTTTGTCTGCTGTCCAACATTAATCACTGAGGTTCCTCTTGAGTCTGTCCTATTCACTCTTCTCAGATGACTAAAAACTCTCTCTAGGGAACATCATCTTCCCCCATATTATCAGATATCTTTCATACCACCCTGACCCTCAATTATGCTCCCCTATTCCAGAACCTGGATATCAAACTTCCTACTTCATTTCGATGTCTCACATTATCTCAAAATTCTACTGATAACTTTATCTCCCCAAACCTTTTTCCCTATAAATTTTCCTCATTTCAGTGAAGGTACCATTATATATCTAGTTGCTTGTGTCACTCTCTTAAGTCTCCTATCTGGTCAGTCATTGAGTTCTATAAATTCCACCACCTAAAAAAATTCTCACATCTAGTCACATCATCTTCACTGCCTTTCAAGTCCAGGTATCTTCCCTTTCCTCTATATTAAAATAATATCCTCCTACAGGTCTTCACACAGTTACCATTCGTTCTTCCAAGTCATTCTCCATACTGAAGCTGGGGTAATCACGTAAAAACCCAAATAATGTCATTTCCACGTGTAAAACCCTTCAAGAGCTTTTGACCTAATACAACATAAAGGTAAGCATCTTTAGTTTCTAAGATGCGTCATAGTTTTTCAGAGTAGCTTAAATCTAACAAAGAAATGGACAATACCAAGTGCTGGTGGTGATACAACACAATTGGAACTCTCCTATATTGCTGATGGAAATGCAAAATAATCCAGCCATTTTGGAAAACAATTTGAGAGTTTCTAATAAAGGTGAACACACACTTACCATACAGTGCCGCCCCCCAGGTGATTTACTCAAGAGAAATCAAAACCTGTGTTCACACAAAAACCTGTAGGCAAATATTTACAGTGGCTTTATTTATAATTGCCAAAAATTATTAAAAACTCGAACATCCTTCAACTGGTGAATGACTAAACAAACTCTCGTGTGTCCATGCACTGGAATAATAATTGGCAATAAAAAGAACAAATTACTGATAGTCACAACAACATGAATGGATCTCAAAAGCATCATGCTAAGTCACAGGTTGAAAAATTATGGCTTTCCACCCAAAACTGGCTGCTACCTATTTTAATAAAGTTTTATTGCAACACAGCCACACCCAATCATTCATGCCTAGTACACGACTGCAGTAGCAGAGAGGAGTAGTTGCAACAGAGAAGGTATGGTCTGCAAGCCTAAAACATGTACTGCCGGGCCCTTTAGAGAAAAGTTTGCCAATCCCTGTGCTAAGTGAGAGAAGAAAGACTCAGAAGTCTACATAGGGCATGATTCCATTTACATGATGTTCTGCAAAAGCAAAAGTATATGGTCAGAAAACAGATCAGTGATGGTCAGTGTCTGGAGATGTGGTGGGGAGGAATGACCACAGAGAACATGAGAGCTTTTGAGGATGATAGAAATGTTCTATATCTTGACTGTGGTGGTGGTTATATGACCATATGCTCTTGTCAAAACTCACAGAACTGTACGTTATAAAGGGTGAATTTTACTGCATGTAAATTACACCCCAAATCATACCTCAATAAACTTGACTTAAAAAATAATAAGGGGCTTCCCTGGTGGCGCAGTGGTTGAGAGTCTGCCTGCCGGTGCAGGGGACATGGGTTCGAGCCCTGGTCTGGGAAGATCCCACATGCTGCGGAGCAACTAGGCCCGTGAGCCACAACTGCTGAGCCTGCGCGACTGGAGCTTGTGCTCCGCAACAAGAGAGGCCACGACAGTGAGAGGCCCGAGCACCGCGATGAAGAGTGGCCCCCACTTGCCGCAACTAGAGAAAGCCCACGCACAGAAACGAAGACCCAACACAGACAATCAATCAATCAATCAATCAATAGAAATACTGTAGAATTATTTTAAAAATAATAATAAGTAACCATATACACAGCAATTACGTGCCAGGCATTATTATTAGGGTTTTACTTTTTTCACTCACTTGATCCTCACAATGACTCTATGAGTTAGGTACTACTATGATTTCCATTTTACAGAAGGAGTAACTGAGACACAGAAGTTAAGCACTTGGCCTGTGATTATACAGCTGGTATATGGTAGAGCTAGGAATTGAACTTATGCAGCCTGGTGACACAGACTAAGTTTTACATCACTACAACATACTGATTCTATGTATAATTTGAGAAAAATTAAGAAATAGACTAAATCGTTATAATAGGATGAGATATCACCAGTTATCAAATGCAGGAAGTTTGGGGGGTTTTTGTGGTATGGTTCTGTCGTGGGGGTTTTGCTGAGCAATCCTTCCCAAAATATATATTTTTAAATATACGGCACTATTGAGGGTAATTTATTTAATTTCTGACACTACATTTAAAACAACACTTTATTTTTGTTTATTTTTTTCATAAAAGCTGGAAAGTGTTGCAACTGAGAAGCTAAGCACAAGTTTATTTTAGAGGCAGTAAACACAGCCTAAGGCCCTCCTTATAATTATGACAAGAGAAAGACTCATTTGTGCTTCATATGGCTTTGAGTCACAGAAACACATCTGCACTCTACCTTCCCTAGAATATGTCGATTGAGGAGAAATAAAAGAAAAGCAGTAGGAATAAAACAGTAGTGGTAAGTAACAGCACGCTTTAAGAAAGGGGACCTTTGTGCTCCAAATCTTCCCAGGCCTGCTAATCAAACTTCGCAGACAAATTAATCAAGGCAGTTGATTAAACAGGAATCTGGACTGATCCAGAGATTCTGGGAGAAGGCTTGGAAAGGCAATATGCCCTAAGTCACCTAAGAAGACACCTCACACACCACTGCACTCCCTCATCCAGTGGAGGCCCTCAAGGATTCTACAGACTGGAGGACAAAACAAAAAGATAAAGAGGAAATTATAATATTGCTTAACAGGTGGATTAAAGATAGAGAAGAAGCTATAAGAGCCATGGGAGGCATGAGCCAGACCTGAGAAGGTTTCCTGGAAACCACAGCTAAATCAGGTCAAGAAAGACTAATAGGCATTAGCTGGGTGAAAATGCCAGGAAAGGAAGTTGGCACAGCATGTGCTAAAACCAGAAGTCATTGTAGTGAATTGGTCAGCATACTACTTTCTTAAAAACGTGAGTTACACATCCAATATTTAAAAATTGTTCTCCATATCTGTGAGTCTATTTCTGTTTTGTAACATTTGTTCACGTTTTTCAGATTTCACATATAACTAAAAATATAGAGTATTTGTCTTTATCTGACGGATTTCAATTAGCATAATACCCTCCAGGTCTATCCATGTTGTCACAAATGGGAAGATTTCACTCTTGTTTTATGGCTAATATTCACTGCATATATGTACCACATCTTCTTTATCTATTCCTCTGTCAGTGGACACGGGTTGCTTCCATATTTGCCTATTGTAAATAACGCAGCAATGAACACTGGGGTGCATGTATCTTATTGAATTAATGTTTTTATTTTCTTCAGGTAAATACCCAGGTCACCAGCGGGGAGAGGGTGGGAGGATGGGAGAAATAGGTAAAGGGAATAAAGAGGTACAAACTACCAGTTATAAGATAAATAAGTCACAGGGATGTAATGTACACCACAGGGAATGTAGTCATTAATACTATACTAACTTTGGTGCATAATCTATAAAAATATCAAATCACTATGTTGTACACCTGGAACTAATATAACATTGTGAGTTAACTATACTTCAACTTAAAAAATAATATAAATAAGTACCATAAATTGCTATATTTCACATAAAAATTAGGATTTCTATCTGATATCTGCTGAAACTGAACAGTAGCTGCTGCCCTTAGGCAGGGCTGTGCACCCTTGTTAGCCCAGGATTCCCACTCACTGGCTTCACACTTTTATCATCCCAGCCTGGCCCCTGCAGGCATATAAGTTTGCTAAGCCTGGACTAAAGACAGGACAAGTCCAGCACTATCAGATTCAGGATCTATTACCTAATTCAGCCACTGACGTCAGAAGAAAGGAGAGCCCAAGACACAAAGCAAACTGCCTTGTGCCTAGCATAAGTGCAAGCACAGATCCAAAACAAAAAATTCTTTTCTTGGTAGAATTAGGAGAATACCTAATATTTAATATTACTTTGATGTTGTTATTTCTGATTATATTTAATTATCGTGAGCTGTGGGGAAGTAGGTGGGGTTTTTTTAACTTGTAAGCAAAGGTTCCTCTACATTTTAAAAACATAAAATTCCTCCAGCATTCTGAGAGCAAACATATGGCTTTTGTCAAGAGACTGGCACATAGAACACCTATACAGAACTGAAAGCGAGTTCATAATCTTTGAGAGTTTACATCCCAGAGAACAAAATGGGATTCAGAATGAGATCAGTTTTACTATGTCTGTACACCATTAGACTTGCAAATTTAAAAAAATATATATCCTAGACATTTGCAACTTCAGGTGAGACCGAAAACAAGATCTAATAATTAGTGTCTATTTCTGAAAGAAATGCATACTTAAAGACCGCATGCAATTAACAACCAGGTTGTCCTGTAATCATGTAGAGTAATAATTGGAGAATAACGTAGGGTTTCATGCAAATCACTTCTTACTGCAACTATCACTCTCTCTCTCTCTCTTTCTCTCTCTCATTATGTGGTTGAATCATATATATTGATAATGGATTCATTAGATTTAAGGGGAATGGCTTCATGTTTTCTTTTCACTGAAAAATACCATATTTCCATATTCCTGGAAAGGAAATGCAATAAGCATCTCCTTAGAATGAATCCTAAGATGTTTTAATGACCTTTCACCTCCTGAATCACTTTGATTCTAAACAATGGTGTTTCTTCTTATACTTACAGGACAGTAAGCAACATTTCTCAATATAAACGTACTGGGTGAGGGATTCATGATTACTCAGTAGGAAGACTGGCTAATAGGTGGACCGTCATCTCCACTGGGGACCAGACAAGAGAAAATAAAACAAGTCCATCTCTCTAGGGTGGCTGAGAAACGAGCTCTAGCTCACCTTGAAGGTGCTATCGCGCCTTTAAGTGGTTGTGATTCCTTTAAGAAATCGCAAGGAAGCTCTTTTAATACCAATCACAACATAGCCAAATCATTAAATTATACAACTTTTTTATAGCTGAAAAATAGGGAAAACCCTTTGGCTTTGTCTGAACCTACTTCAAATAAAATCACATAACTACGTGATCTGAGGTTTGAGGGATACGTTTTACCAGTTTTCAAATAAGTATTTTAAAGACATAGAATATGTGTTTGGAGGTGTCTGAACTTGATATTGCTCTTCTATTCCAATAGTGTGCTGAGAATGAAAGGATCTAGAGAGGGAGCCTGAGAGCAGGGAGTGCAGAGAGGGAAGAAGAGCTGCTGCTAGCCCACACAATAACAAGTCAGGTCCCTTGGGTCTTACCATGACACCGAAGTGGGGCTTCCCTGGTGGCGCAGTGGTTGAGAATCTGCCTGCTAATGCTAGGGGACACAGGTTCGAGCCCTGGTCTGGGAGGATCCCACATGCCGCGGAGCAACTAGGCCCGTGGGCCACAACTACTGAGCCTGCGCGTCTGGAGCCCGCGCTCCGCAACAAGAGAGGCAGCGATAGTGAGAGGCCCACACACTGCGATGAAGAGTGGCCCCCACTTGCCACAACTAGAGAAAGCCCGCGCACAGAAACGAAGACCCAACACAGCAAAAATAAATAATAATTTTAAAAAAAAGGAGGGAGTCATCCTTTGACCAGTGAGGAAACGGAGTTTTGTTATTCTTTGGGCAAGTAACTGAGAGAATCAGAATCTGATCCCTAGTTTGACTCCAAATCCCATGTCCTCAGCTCTGCTAGGTTATCTTTCCCTGTATGTGTGGGTTACCTAGGGCTCTAGGTCCACCCGCCTTGCAGGCACCAGCGTTGCAGGGAACAGCTGATGGCAGCCAGTGGAATCAGAAGTCTGAGAGAACCTGCTTTGCCCATGGCCAGACACCCCAGGCAGTGACACCGAGGGTTCCACGAAATAGCACTTTTCCTTAAAAACCTCCCTAACACATACATTTGGAAATGGATACAGAACTGAAATGGGACTCACTTTCCCCCCCACATCCCTCTCAGGTGAATAAAATGCTGACCCAATGAGCCAAAGGACCATTTCCAAGTTTCTCAATCCAGATGGCCCTTGGCTGCATTTTAATTTTAAGTTCAAAATAGTTTGGGGTATAATTTGTGATGCACGTTTTCCATTTCTCGGTGAATTATTTCATCAAATATATACACATTTATAATTTTTCTAGTTTATACCCACAAGCATATAATTGGATCTCAGAACTTCTTTGTTGAAAAATCACAAATTTTGAAATAAAGCATGTAAAATTATTTTGCCTAACATTGTCTAACATCTTAATGCATCTATTTTCTTAATTTGCAAGCTCTACCAAAAGGGGGCCTACCTAGCATTAACACAATGTAACTATTAAGCTGGAGAGGGAAGCTAGTAGACTTTTCCCAAAGCATTTCTAGAAAGTTTCCTCAGTCCCACAATATCCCTAAAAAGTTTCTTAAGGAGGCCTTAAAATGGATAAATAGTTGAAAGTGAAATGCAAAGTCAAATCAAAATGAATGTCAATGTTGCTCAGTTAGCAACAGCCTACAAGCTCACCAGCTGTCAACGCTAATCATAGCTCAGTCGTTGACTCACTGTGTGACCTATCGCAGTACAGTTAACCTCGCGGATTTTGTATGCCAGCAATAAAATAGCATCACAAACTCCTCGAAGGCCTGATGTGAGTTATAACTCAAAGATATTGCCATGGCCCCACTTTGGGAGCGAAGTGTTAAATAAAAACCAAAATTATAAGGAAAATGATAGGATGCACTTCAAAGAACATTTCCAGCTCTGTCTGCATAATTTCAGTACTTTCATGAAACAAGCCTCTGAGAAACGGTTAACCATATAGAGTTAGTTTCAACTCGCCTTATGGAAAATACAATGTGTTCAGAATCTTCATCGAGCTTTAGATATCAGACACAGCCCCAACATATTTAGTTGTGTTTTTAGGAGAAAAACAATTCTTCCAGGAATCTAGGCACAGGGTTCTAAACAAGAGAAGAAAATACAAGTCTTTGGTATAAACTCTAACAATAAAACTGTTATCCAAAAAATGCAGCTTATTTGTCAAACTGATTAGAAATTAAAGTCAGGACACAGATTTAATGGCTGGATGCTTAAAACTTTTTCTCTTCTTCCAGAGAACACTGCTGGATCACACTTCCCACCCTCCCTTACAGCTGGCTAGAAATGATCCAGTGGGTCAAAAAGCTATAAAACATGGAGAAGCCCCAAGATTTGCAATTCCCATACTTTGTATACAGTCCAGAATCTTCCTCTGACGGGTTAGACCCCATCATAAATAGAAAAATAAATCCATAGAGATAAAGCTCCAAAAGGACAGATAATCAAATGCAAGCCCCAGCAAACCATGGTGCAGAGACATTTTTTCCTTCACGTTTAACGTAATGCTGAGGCTGACAGCTCTCTAAGCAGGCAGGTGAACCTTGAAGCCTAGTTTTCAACCACTAGTCCTTTCTCCTCCTAAATATACATTCTTCATGTGGTCTCTAACACTCCAGTTCCCACCTAAACATTAAAATCAACAGAAATGAAGACTGTTTGAGAACAGTTCCTGTTACAGCACGTTTATAAGATGTTTTTAAGAGAAATGTTGTTTATGAACCTATGAAAAATGCCTCTGGAGATGTAAGACTGTTTACTCAGAGAGAACAAACAAGTCTGGTAGCCAGAACTACCTCACAAAGTTAAAAGCAATCTGGTAAGCAGAAAGCCAACGTGTCAGGTGATAATTTCAGCTACATTAGTGCTCGGGAAGATTTCTACTGATTTCAGACCCACAGATACTCTTTAGCCTAGGAGCCAGAAGAATGTTTACAACTGAGGTTAAATTCTTAAAGATACTAAGTGCATTCAAAAAATAAATAGTATCTATTCAATCAAAGATACTATTGAAAAGTGATACTTAAGTAGAATTTTTACAATTGAAATTTTCTCAGTTGACACCTTGTCCTAGATGCTATGCTTATGATTTTAAGTATAACTTAAAAAAAAATTTAAAGCACTTTTAGTTTTACAAAAAAAATTGAGAGGACATTCCAGAGATTTCCCATATACCTCCTGCCCCACATACTCACAGCCTCCCCCATTATCAACATCACTCACCAGAGTGGCACATTTTTTACCAAAGATGAACCTACATTGATACATCATAATCACCCAAAGTCAATGGTTTACTTAAGGGTTCACTCTTGATGTTGGACATTCTATGGTTTTGGACAATGTATAATGACATGTATCCACCACCACAGTATCACACACAGTATTTTCACTGCCCTAAAAATCCTCTGTGATCTGCCTATTCACCTCCCTGCATACATCCCTGGCAACCACTGATCTTTTTACTGTCTCCAAAGTTTTGCCCTTTCTGGAATGTCATATGGTTGGATTCATACAGTGTGTAGCCCTTTCAGATTGGCTTCTTTCACTGAGTAATACACATTAAGGTTCCTCCATGTCTCCTCATGGCTTGATGGCTCATTTCTTTTTAGTGCTGAATGATGTTCCATTGTGTGGATGGACCACAGTTTATCTATTCATTCGCCTACTGAAGGCCATTTTGATTGATCCGAAGTTTTGGCAATTACGAATAAAGCTGCTACAAATATCCATGTGCAGGTTTTTGTGTGGACATAAGTTTTCAGCCTCTTTGGGTAAATATCAATAGGTGTGACTGCTGGATCATATGGTGAGAATATGGTTAGTTTTGTAAGAAACCACCCAACTATGGCATTGCAAAGTGGCTGTGTCATTTTGCACTCCCACCAACAATGAATGAGGGCTCCTGTAGCTCCACATCCTCACTAGTGTTTAGTGTGCTTATGATTTTGATTGGTTGTGCTTATAATTTTTTAAATTAATTTATTTATTTATGGCTGTGTTGGGTCTTCGTTTCTGTGCGAGGGCTTTCTCTAGTTGCGGCAAGCGGGGGCCACTCTTCATCGCGGTCACTGTCGCGGCCTCTCGTTGCAGAGCACAGGCCCCAGACGCGCAGGCTCAGTAGTTGTGGCCCACGGGCCTAGTTGCTCCGCGGCATGTGGGATCTTCCCAGACCAGGGCTCGAACCCGTGTCCCCCGCATTAGCAGGCAGATTCTCAACCACTGCGCCACCAGGGAAGCCCTGTGCTTATAATTTTGATTTCTCTTTGATTGATATTCATCTTTTTCTTTCTTTTTTTTTTTTTTTTCTGGTATGCGGGCCTCATCACTGCTGTGGCCTCTCCCGTTGCGGAGCACAGGCTCCGGACGTGCAGGCTCAGCGGCCATGGCTCACGGGCCCAGCCGCTCCGTGGCATGTGGGATCTTCCCGGACCGGGGCACGAACCCAAGTCCCCTGCATCGGCAGGTGGACTCTCAACCACTGCGCCACCAGGGAAGCCCGATTGATATTCATCTTAAGGTTTCTCTAACCTCTACCAGTTTCTCTGGCCAGCAGTTAATGTAAGCAGCATTATGCCAATCAAAAGCTCAGCTATTTAAAGAAACCTGGTGCTGTATCTCTCTTATTACGCCAAACAAGGCTAGGTCTATTTCAAATATTTTATATCCTGTATGGCGGGCGGGGGGCGGGGGTGGGGGAAGAAAGAGGTATAATAGATACTAAAGACCTGCTAATGTGCCAGGTACTGTGATCATTATCTTGTATATTCTGAACTGGTTAGTGCTTGGCAGGGGAGAAAAGCCTGGGAGTAAAGTGACAGTATCCTTACCTTATAAAGAAACTAGAGTTCTGGAAACTTTCATAACCTGTGCACAGTAACAAGCTCACCAAAACCCGGCCACACTTGTTTAACAGACACATTCAGGGAGCTAAATATCTTTTCATTTGAGGATCCATTAAAATAACCCCCAAAGTAGATCTTACTTTGACTAGACATAATCATTCCATTATTTTTTTGCTGCTGCACCAATCCTATCTTTTGAATTTGGGGTCATTGGTACTACCAATCAAAAGACCCTTGTTTACTAGGATCTCTTACAAATAATGTATTGAGAGGGAGAGACTGAGAGTAAAACAATGTTCTCAAAATTCCTATGGATTTTAACTTTCATACAGCACTTTGCCTCGCATTAGCATAAGTATTTTTCCTCACAAAGGTGGTATATAGATTTACTTATAGTTCAACCCACCTAATCCTATCAACTCACTAACATCACCACTATCGTGGTTTTCATGTTCCCTTCATTACCATGCATAACAAAGTAAACTATAGCCTTTAGTAATCCACTCCAAGTATAGGCTGTCTCTTACAAAGTGAGAGGCTATTTTGCAAAGCATGAAGATCCTGTCGTTAACAAATATTACTACATCATTGGCTTTAGGAAAGAATAAGTTTAATTGTATTCCCTTTCAAGCTAAATTCTGATTTACCCTCAAAAACCAGGTTTACACCCCCCCCAAAAAAAACCAGAGCTTTCTAAATTGTTTCACCATAGAATTACAACAAATAGTGTTGTACTATATATTCATTAATTTATCAAAAAGACTATATTCACATAACTTTTTAGGAACATATCACCATATAAATCAAGTCTGCCATAAATTATATAAGCTTAAATAGAAAAAAAAAAACCACAGTGGGAACTTCAAGGAATTTATTACTTACAACAGGAAGAAAGTTTAAGCCAATAATTGGTGTTGTCTACCTTGTTATTGGCTCATCTTCAGATCAGGAATCAAGTAGAAGAGAAAACAGAAGGGTGTTTGTGTGACCATTTGTAGCCATTCTCCTACAAGCTCAGATGAAGGACAGGCCATTTGCTACTAAACCTCAAAGTCTTAACACGGTATCCCTGAACCCAAGGGTCTCCAAAGATGAGAGCAACTTTCGTGCTCACTATATATTCATATAGTTATTCACACTTTATATTCATATCACCTGGGAATAACTAATACTTTTGGCAAGTTTACTATATTCCAGGAATTCTCCCAGGCTTTACTGCTCATCAACAGTCCTATGAGGGAAGTACCACTGTTCTCCCCATCTTGCAGATGGGGGAAAAATGAGGCCTAGAGAATTTAAGAAAATTGCCCATAGTCACTCAGCTGTTCAGAAGCAGAGCTGGGTGTCAGATGCAGACAGCCTGCAAAGACGCTCCAAAGATCGTGTTCTCGTCCTTTCTGTTACGTTGCTGATGAACAGAACATCGACAAGAATCTCTCATTTCCTTGATTCTAATAATATCACTCCTTACACTGAAGAGAGATTCCCTGCCTATGCATGGTGCAGAAAAGAAGAAAAAAACATTCACATCTGGGCTTTGAGAAAGCTCTCTGTGGTTCTCAGGCTTCACCTCAGAGCTGGCTCACAGAGCCCACCACACCTCCAGAGTGGGTAATGGAAGGAACACTTTGAGCACGTGGTACATGAGAGGGCCACCCTCAGACCTAAAGAGATCTTTGTTACATCAACCACACGGCTGGGGTTAAAAAGGAGCCCACACTGTTACATCAGTTTCCAGCTAGGACCTAGAAGGTATGAAAGAAATGTGGAGTTTAAAATTTTTTGAAGTTTCCAAAAAAAGGCCTTCAGTGTCTAATGAAAAGACAAAAGCCCGAGGCAGCCCTCAGTTAAAAGTTTAAAATCCTACCCTAGTTTTGCCCCCATTCTTCCCACCCCCCTGAGGAACCCTCCTGCAGCCCTGACTGTAACGCTCTCCACCACTGTTCCTTGCTAAGGTTTACCGCCTCCGAAGCTACCCAGGGCCCTCTCTCCTAATTTAAACTCCATTAACCCACCACCTTGGAATTAGAAAAGGAAGCTGTCCCATGAAGTAACACTTCCCTTTCACTAGACAGTAAGGAGACCTGAGAAAAGCAAACTGTCCCGAGAGGAAGACTGGATGTCTTCTAGGTCCCTTCCAATGAAAAGTTTATTATTAAACAGACCTATACTAAACAGTGAATGACAAATACCTTACTCTTGAAAATCTGCACACCACTGCAGGGGTGTTTGCTTGCTACATCCCTGGTGGGATTTAAGATAGTGCTGGGGAGTTTATATCCCACTACACAGCCTCCTGTTCCTTGGCATACAGCTGGTCCGGGGAAAGGAAAAATCAAGAAGGCTTTGTGGAAACTTAGTCACCTACATGTGGGTGAGGAAATAAAAAGAGAGGGAAAATGGAATGAATAGGAAGCCTTTCCAAGACTACTCAAAAAAATCCTACATGTATCACTGGAGGGGGCCTGGAGTGTGGATGCCATTTGTGGTCACAAACCTCCTTCCCTGCAGGTGGACACAGTCAAAAGAGGCCACATTCCATTCAATTCATCTTTCCCCCATCAGCTTCCTCGCTGGAATTGAAGATTTAGGTTGCCCAGCTCCAAACTATAATAATAACAACAACAACAACAATAACAACAGCTCTCTCCTTAGTCCATGATCTCCATCCTTTCTAAATCTGACCTTATTTATCTCCAAAGAAAAAAAATCTCTAGGCCTCACTTGGGTCAACAGTGGAGACTCTTCATCACTGAAAAACATAACATAAATGTTAATAGTATGCTTGCATGAAGAAAAGCCACACCATGAAGTAAAGTGGAACAAAAAAATCTTTGCTATCACCTCTAACCTCCAACCTGCCCACAAGAAATGCCAGTCTTCACAAATGTCTCTATTTCCTCACCTACGGTAGCTTTTATTCAAGCAACTGAGTAAAAGGTAAGTGAACCACATCTTAGTGGATTTCATTGTGTTTTCCACTTAATTAATCAAGAAAGTATATACAATAGTTTTCCTTTTATTCTTTTCCCTGCAAATACAAGCTAATTTAAAAGGGTTTTGTGAGCTGACCTGGCAGCTAAACACTTACAGCACTATCCCATCACCAAAGGTGCTGAAACAACTGACCAACTTTTACAATCAACCCGTTTGTATCTGGAATACGACCTCTGCCTGTATTTTAGGAAGGAAGCTTTGCACCAGGAATATCAAATGAGCACAAGCTAGGGGCCAGGGGATGCAGAGCGTCAAGTGCAGGAATGCCAGCAAAATGTGACTCAGCTCAAAAGTCAGCAGACAATTTTCTCGGCCATCAGTACCTGGGGCTTTCAAAACCAACTTATTCTTAAAGGAGGACAGTTTATCGGTTGGAATCATTTCATAAAGCTGGAAAAAAGATAAAAACACAAGCCAATACTTTAAGCATTGCTCTCAAGAAAAACAGAGCGCGCCTAGTCACATTTAAGGTCACAGCTTCTGTAAAATGTAGCCAAATAATGGGTGTCAAGGGGCAGTTTTTTTCTTGACTATTGAAGTCGGGAAAATTTCCTCCCCTAGAGTGGCTCTGATTGGCAGATATTCTCTGAGAGAGGACAGCTGAGGCCTGTGGTCATTTTATGTCAATGGCTCAACTGAGATGGTCTCCTCCCCCCTCCTCACACACCCCTCTCTTTTTTTGCCAATCCCTATGGTTACATCCAAAACTGCTACCCAAAATACGCTCACGGCAGTGGCTTAAAGGGACAGGAATCACTGCAAAAAGAATACACACACTTGGGCATATGTCTTATGCAACTCATTGATTGAATATGCCTATGGTGATTTTTCTCAAAAGAACTTGTCAGATTACAATTATAAATGACTTGAAACTGCTGGTATCTGTTTCGTTTGGCTATTAGGGTGGTCAGGATGTCTAACTTAGGAAGGAGAAAATGACAAAATGTTCCAGGAATCAACAGACCTTCATTTTGCTTGATTTTACTGACTAAAATTAACCCCTAACTTGATGGATTGGAGGCAGTATCAACTGCTTATTCTATTCTGTGGAGAAGAAGAGAAGTCAAACAACAACGACAACAAAATATATTTCTGAAACAGTATTCCCTAGGTACAAAGTTAAGTTATAAACTCGGAAATAGAACATGCTTACTGTTGTTAACAGACGTGAACCATGTACAAATTTAGAAACAACTTACCATACTAGACATCGTGACCTTTGGCACTGGCACTCTCCAATATCGTTTCAGATACCACTGGTAAAAGATGGCAGAAGTAATCTAATCTGTTAAAGTCCATGTCCCAAACAGAACTGCACTTCTAAAATAGCCTGAGCAAAAACAACATCTTTTCACACTTACTTTTAAGGAACCAAGGAAACATTTTAAAAGAAATAGTGCATCAAGCATGTTCAGCAGCTGAGAATGAGCTTCAATAGCGAGTCAGTAATACCTGCAACATGTATACCTAGGGAAACCTTAAGAGTAATGTGCTCACAGTTAAGAATGAAAAAAACCAGCACAACCTGTTCAATATTGTCCATCTTTAGGAGGTAGCACTAGAAATTAGCTTCTTTTTTATTTATAAGCCAGCAAATTGATTCTTCTTAATATGTGTTTTTAACGTGGTATTTCCCATTCAGGACATGGGACTCCAAGCAATGTGGCTGGCTCCATCACCATGTAGCACAAAGAAACAGAAACAACATGTACAAGACAGCCCAGGCAGGGCTTAAAGGTTCTCACAAAAATGTAGGATGTGAGTAGTTCATAGATAGCCCAGCTACAAATAGCTTCCCAAATTCCTTCACCTCCATCTTTGAGTCGGGAATGCACCAACCAACTGGTATCACAAAATGCCCTAATGACATAGGGAAGGGGGAACAGGAGATTAATACTAACTACTGAGGTTAGTATTTCAAGCCTGAAAAGAACAAAACCATTCACCAAAGTTATTTCCTGGCATCAATTTGAACTATGGGAAGGCACAGTTTTAGTGCAAAGGGGAAAAAAAAAACAAAATGAAAATAAACTGAACACCTTAAATTATTTGGAAACTTCATACCAATCTCATTTTCATAGCTTTCTCCCACTAAAAATTTTACCCAATATAAAGTAATAATACTACATAAGTAACTAAACCTTTCAGAAATAAACCCAAGATTCCGAGTTGAGCCTTTTGTATAGGCTCTTTCTTTTCCATTTCCTTTCTCAGCTGCCTGCCTTCTAATAAGACAAACTCTTGGCAGGAGCATAGAAGGTATCCAGACATTTGGATGAATTAGACAAGGAAAGTATAAATGAATAAACCCCGGCACTCCGAAATGCAGTCTTTTAAAACCAAAGAGCCAAAACAGAGGCTAAATAATATAATGCTTTCTGACAAAGAAATTTACTTTTTAAAAAATGAGATATACACAGTTCTCAAGGATCATTAAGGCAGTATTCTAAATTAGTGTCTTTTTCAGATCAAGCTGAGACGGTAATTTCTAAACAATACCATTAGCCTACACACGCCCCATACACAGTTCTTTAACAGGTTTGTTTCATATTATAATCAATACATGTACAGTTACTTACTTGCTTCCTTTTGTAATGAGCAAACTGAGAAAGGCCTAGAACAGTTGCAAGAGCACCTCCTCCAACAAGAATAGTCCCTTTCACTGCCTTTTGAAATGCCATTTCTTAGCCTACAGAGACAAAAAAAGAAACAAAAAAGTTATTTGGGATTTTTATCACACAATAATCCAATAACAAAAAGAGACTTCCTAGATTATGAAATTATGTTAAACTAGAAAAGAAAACACACAATAAGGAATTTGTTAACATACCAATTTGTATACCACAATTCAAAAACAATACACAAAAAAACCAAGAAACTGACTCTATAAAATGACCATCCAATAGGAATTAAAGAAAGAAAAATTCAGAGACAACTGAGGTTATTTACATGGTATAAAGTCAAGAGAGCTGTGAAAAGAAATGTGTACCTGACAAAACTGCATGCTGTACTTGCAAATTTGTTCAACCACTAATCCCCTCCACAAAAAGAACTGGTGGAAGTCTTCTGTCACTCAACAGGACAATGAACCTCATGCCTGCTTTGGGTTCTCTGGCAAGTGTTGAATTCCACTCTGGTAACAACTCCCTTCCTGAGTTTTCCCCTTCAGAATGAAGCTCTCACTAAAACCAAAAGCCAACACATTTACATTTCTATCCCTGGAAGAGTCTACACTTTACAGATAAAAAGTAAAACCATGCCATGATCCTTCTTCAAAATGACAGATATAACACTGCTATAATTCCTTTCATTAAGGGAACTTAAAAAAAAAAAAAAAAAAGGTTTCTTCTAGCCAGAGTTGCATGGCACCAAAATTTCAAGGGGAAACCCTCCAGATCAAGCACTCCTTCGTGCTCACTGTATATTTCTAAATAAAGTCTTGTACTGTGTTAACTCTTGACTTTCTTTCTTCTCACTTGTTAAAAAAAAAAAAAATTCCACTATTGGATTGATGGAATTTCTTAATTTTTTTTTTTGAGGACTTAAATAGTCTAACTTTTTCAGAAGCCAAAAAAAATAAAATAAAATAAATAAAAAATAAAAATTCCAACGAAAAACATCTTACTCCCTTTTATTCTGATAAACAAACAAACAAAAAAACGATAACACTGTGTGATCACCTAAAAACAATTCTAACTTAGAGTTGATATTTAGCAATTTGACCTGCCTAAGTCTTTCACTTACAAAAGCAGCTGGCACACCCATGTGTTACAGGGAAGCCACTACCCTACTTTCCTGAATGGGTGGAGTTCTGACCTGTCTGGACAACATACTTATGCTTTACAGATATCTCACAACTCAAATTATTTAATATGAAGTCAATTTTAACCTAGGATAGTAAAAAACGTATAGTATCTCAATGTAAATTATGATACAGTTAAAATGTTTGAGTTCAGGGACTTCCCTGGTTGCACAGTGGTTAAGAATCCGCCTGCCAATGCAAGGGACACGGGTTCGATCCCTGGTCTGGGAAGATCCCACATGCCGCGGAGCAACTCAGCCTGTGCTCCACAACTACTGAGCCTGCGCTCTAGAGCCCGCGAGCCATAACTACTGAGCCTGTGCGCCGCAACTACTGAAGCCCGCGCACCAAGACGTGCTCCGCAACAAGAGAAGCCACCGCAGTGAGAAGCCCGCGCACCGCAACGAAAAGTAGCCCCCACTCGCCATAACTAGAGGAAGCCCACGTGCAGCAATGCAGACCCAACACAGCCAAAAATAAATAAATAAATTTATATATTAAAAAAAAAAGTTTGAGTTCATGTTGACTGAATAGAGTCTATTAGCATAACTATCCTAAATCAAAGAATTTCAAGTGCAGTTGGTAACTATGACTCTACAGAAAATCCATTTTGGAATACTATAAATTATATACTAAAATAAAAGCTGGCATTTCTTAAAATTTTATTTTTCTTCTGATCTCATTCTTTTCTGACGAACTCCTAAATTCTAAGACTCATCTTTATTTTTAAGATTCTCACCAGAAAAATACTTCACATGCGTATGTTCTTTAGTGCTGGAGGTCTCTTCTTTCCCATCCCTTCTCTGAATCAACCATCCCCTCTCTCCCAAGTTATGCAAAAGAGTTGGTGTATGTTGGCTGGGGCTTCCATTCATCATTCAGTCAACCCTAAGAAAAACCTAACGTCCACGATTGTTCTGATGGTGAAAACCGCAATTGAGCCAACTTGGAAGGCACCCCTTTGTCACAGCTCAGCATCACCATTCCTAGTACTGCTATAAATGTTCATATGGGTGCCTATCGCACAACAGAAACCCTAGCAGCCCGGAGACAGCATCCTATCCCCTGGCTAACTGGGCTTCCCTGACAATTAGAGACAGAGAATAGAGACCTAGTTCTAATTACCTAAACAATGCCTGTGCCCACCCCAAATAGATAGTAGCCTGGCAATCCCTTGGATGTGAGTTTTGTAGGTGGTTGACTTTAGCTCAGTATCATTGCTTCTGTCTTGTTGATGATGTCATTGATGACCTCACAAAGGACACCACACATCAATATAGCTAACTGAGGGATGTTATACAACACAGTCATAGTGTCTCAGCAGAGGTGTTCATTCAGCCAGTTAAGTTTGGAGCTAGTTTTTCCAATTGTGTAGCTCCCTACATTCCCTGCTCACCTTATTATATTGCCTCAATTTGATTTTCCTGAAACCAAAACTTGCTAAGGAGGATATCTTCATGGATTTTCTCAATGAGCCACAAATACTATGGAAGAACTGCATTGACATATTATTTTGCAGTTATTGATAATATTGGCTATAATAAAGTTTCTTTTTTCAGTATTTTCATGAAATAACCTATGCTTAAATATTATTATTTCTATTGTGATCAAATTTATCCACAAGACAATCTAGCTGGTTGTAACGAATAAATCACTCTTACAAAAGCACAGAATCAGTCGGCTTCACCTGACTCTCCCAAGATGATGTGATAATGATCATCATCATCATTAATGTTATAATGACAATAGTTGCCATTTATTGAGTTATTTGCTAGGTAATGGGTACCATGCTTTTAATTCTTTATATATATCAGCTCATATCACCCTCACAACATCCTAATTTCATAAAAGAGGCACTTGTAGTTCAAAGAGAGTAGGGGATTTGTCCTAGGTCATTCCCTAGTAAGTGACAAAGCCACAGCTTAGTCTTTGCTCCTAATCACGAGGTGGTTCTGCTCTGCCTTTGCTCTGAAAAGCCAACCTCTCCCCAAGAGCCACACCATATTTTGCTATTACTCCCAAAAGAAAGCCCTATTCACAAGCAGTCACCCAAAGTGTACAGTCCCTTGGCATTAGGTTTCTCTAGGCAATGAGGAAGACTCTGACAAAATATCTGCTAGTAACCTTCTGCCAGATGATGTAAAAACTTTGTTCTAATGTTGACAGAAAGAAATGTAAAACCAGATTAACGTTAAACTATGTGCTGTGAACTACTTATACCCACTTACATTCCATTATAAGGAAAAAAGTTTTTACAATGATGACAAAGAGGAAAAGATTGCTTCCTTCTACATAAAAGCTGCAACCAGGAAGTTAGCAAAGACTGGGAATAAAAATGTCAACAAATCTTTACCTTTTGCAACTAAAAGTATGAGAAAGTCAGAGGTAGAAGAGAAAACCAGAGGTAGAAAAGGAAACCGGAGGTAGAAAAATCAACTAAAAGTAAAATTAGCTTAGTTATCATAGCCTGATGTCTATGTTAAATAGCCTGTGAATAAATCACGTATACATTGACTCAGGACTGGCTCCTGCATTTGCACAGACCAATGCCAGCCCTCTAATTCTTGCAAGGAGAACACCAGGCGACTAAATAAAACCTTAAACAAAGTTAGTCAACTAAATATATCTGTGAGTTTATCAACTGCTCTCAAGGGGTTTGCAATCAATTTGGAGGATTAAATATCAAAGTCTGTCTTATAACTAGTTATGCTACACTGAATGTTACTAATACTCTGATAGAAGACCCTGAATAGCCAAAGCAATCTTGAGAAAGAAGAACAAAGCTGGAGGCATCTCAATTCCTAACTTCAAACTATATTACAAAGCTATCATAATTAAAACAATACGATACTGCCATAAACACAGATACATAGATAAACAGAACAGAATAGAGAGCCCAGAAATAAACCCATGCATACATGGTCAATTAGTTTTCAACAAAGGAGCCAACAATATACACTGGAAAAATGACAGTCTCTTCAATAAACGGTGATGAGAAAACTGGACCAGCCACATGCAAAAGAATGAAACTAGACCACTTTCTTACACCATACAAAAAAATCAACTTAAAATGGATTAAAGACTTAAATGTTAAGACCTGAAACCATAAAACTCCTAGAATAACGCATAGAGGGTAAGCTCCTTAACATTGGTCTTGGCGATGATTTTTTTTTTAATTTGATACTAAAAGCAAAGACAACAAAACCAAAAAAAACAAAAATGAGTGGGACTACATCACACTAAAAAGCTTCTGTACAGCAAAGAAAACCATTAACAAAATGAAAAGGCAACGTAATGAATGGAATAAAATATTTGAAAAACATATATTTAATAAGGGGTTAATATCCAAAATATATAAAGAATTCATACAACTCAATAGCAAAAAAAAAATTCAATTTAAAAACAGGCAGAATGACTAAGTAGACATTTTTACAAAGAAGACATACAAATAGCCAATAGGTACATGAAAAGGTGCTCAACATCAATAATCATCAGGGAAATGCATATCAAACTCACAATGAGATACCACCTCACACACACACATGCACACAAAGTGAGGTAAGTGTTGGCAAGGATGTAGAGAAAAGGGAACCCTTTTGCACTGTTGATGGGGATGTAATTAATGTAGCCACTATGTGAAAACAGTATGGAGGTTCCTCAAAAAATTAAAAATAGAACCACCATATAATCCAGCAATTCCACTTCTGGGTGTATATACAAAAGAAACAAGATCACTATCTCAAGGAACTATCTGTACCCCCATGTTCATTCCAGCATTATTTGTAATAGCCAAGACATGGAAACAATCTAGGTGTCCATCAATGGATGAATTGATAAAGAAAATGTGATACACACACACACACACACACACACACACACACCAACACATACACACACACACAGAGGAATATTATTCAACCATGAAAAAAGAAGGAAACCCTGCTATTTGCAATAATATGGATGAAACTTGAGGGCATTATGCTAAGTGAAATAAGACACACAGGGAAAGACAAATACAGTATGATCTTACTTACATGTAGAATCTAAAAAACCCCAACTCACAGAAACAGAAGAAATTGGTGGTTGCCAGAGACAGGGGGTGGGAGGCAAGAGAAATGGGTGAAGGTGGTCAGAATGTACAAACTTTCAGTTATAAGATAAATAAGTTCTGGGGATGTAATGTACAGCAGTTGCTAAGAGAAGAAATCTTCAAATTGCTCATCACAAGGAAAAGAAATCATAACTATGTGAGGTGATGGATGTTAACTAAACTTACTATGATAATCATTTCATTTTATATATATATATATATATATACACATATATATAATGTTATATATGTTATATAATCATTATGTTTTATGTTATATAATCATTATATAATCATTATAATGTTATATAATCATTGTTTTATGTCTTAAACTAATACAATGTTACGTGTCAATTTTATCTCAATAAACCTGGAAGAAAAAAAAAACATTTAAATTACAGCCAAAAGAAAGAAATAGCTCAAAGTGGAGATAGGGAATCACGGTAAAGCACTATCTGATAACCATTTTCATCAACCAGAAGATATAGAGCAGAATAAAACTAAGATGCTATTTCTCCTTTGTTCTATTCTAACTCAAGCACTGAGTTATCATGCCCTCAAAGAAAGAAAGGAGTCACTAAATGGACAGTGATTATACTTCACCTGAATTTCTGTGACTTGGGTTCCCTCAAAATGAGTGGAAGGGCTGGAAGGGTTTATAAATAAAGCAGGCTGTTAAATTACATTATTTACTAAACCATGTCAATATCAAATTGAAAAAAAAAAAATCGGTGACTACCCGGTCAAGATGGCACAGTGAATTTATGCTTCAGCTCATCCTGTATGCTCTAAATGCACGGTAATGACAAAATAGGAAAAAAAAAAAAAAAACATACACACAAACATAGATACACATACATGCTCTGATAGAAAAGAAAACAAGGTACTATATCATTGCAGTGAAAAGAGATTAATTCTCACTAAAAGAATTAAAGAAGGTTTCAGAAGACAGGATACTTGAAAAGCCTCTTGAAGAAAAAAGGATTTGGAGGGGAGTGAATACGGGCAGGTCTGGATTGAGAAAGATTTGGAGGAGAAAGAGAACATCATGGTAATGTTCAGGAGGCATGCAAGTTGTTATCTGGTTTGGCTGGAGACGATGTTCATTTGAAAATGAGGTTTAAAAAGAAGTCCAGGGCAAGAGATAAGAACATTCTGTACATGTGAAATAAGAATATTTTTCTATGATATTCTGTTGGCCATGAGAGCTGAGATTCCAGATGAAGGAAGCAAGCTGCTTCATCTCATGACTTATGAAGAATGTTCAAGTAGATTTTGGTGTTGAAGCTTATGATGAAGACTGAGGGACCAACTGGAAGGCAATAAAATAGTCCCCACATGAGAAGACGAAAGCCTGGCTTAGGCCAACACTGAAAAGTACTAATGCAGACATTGATGCTTTGCAGAAATCTCTAATGACAGCACTCAATTAGAGACCATTACAGAATCTGACAAGTGATTACAGAAGGAAACAGGAAGAGACTGAAGGTCATAAGGGGCTTTAGCCTGGGTAACTGGGGATTTGCCCCAACATTACAACATTAAGAATCAGAAAGAGAAGCAAGTTTAAGGGAGAAGAGGAGTTCATTTGGAAGCAAAAATATTTAAGATCTTGACAGAACACCTACAGAGAGAAAACAGCAAACATACAGATAGGAGGGTCTTAAACTCACAAGAGTCGTCATAGCTAAAGCTATGGTGTGAGGAATTTTCTGCCTAAAACTGACAGATGTACCTGCTCACAGTAAAATGTACTTATTGCCAGCAAAACAAAAACTGGACTTGCCACTTCTCAAAGTTTGCTGACCCATGCTTCTAGCTAACCCTGCAACTTATCTGGCTCCACAGGATTCTTGGCTGTCCTTTTAGGACTCTCATTATAGATAGAGTGACTTCGACAATGAAGACAACCGCTCAGACCCTGTCTTAAATAGTTCCTGAGCGCTCACCACTTCTGCCGTCCTCCTACTCATTGGTAAGGCTACGCTAACAGTTAAATCATGCATTTAGATGACTTAACCACACACTTGAGAATTTAAAACAAGAAATAACCACCCACTGGAAACGGCTGGGGTTCCCCTTGGCAACTACTCATAAGCAAATTTATTCCAGAACAAAAGCACACTTCCTGGCCCCGGAATTCTCAAAATAGAGTCCTCAAACTCCTCTCCCTGTCTTGCAGTCCTAGCTTCTCCCTTAATTCAGCATAAATAAAAATCTATCCAAAGAGATTTATCACTCCTCTGTGGAAGGATCCCTTCACTTCTACAAAAACTCTCCTATCCTCTGATCTCTTGCATAGAAATAGCTATTTCCATTTTAACCTCCATGCTCTCCATTAATTTAAGAAAAATTGAGACTTCTCAGGGTTTTGAGTCTTATGCCAGCACAGATGCAAACATATTTCTTTCCATCCCTCACAAGAATTATCAGTGTGGGTGCTGGGGAGGAAGGAGGATAGCTCAAAGATAATTTTCAGAAGAGTCATTTCAACCACAAGCCTTGTCCCTGGAACATGTGTTCTCTAGCAAGATATAAAGGCATTCCATGACCCTCTGATCACCTACACTAAGAACCCAAGATGAACAAGGCATTTAAAACATAAAACTCCCAGAACGTAACCTAGATGTAGCATGTGCTACTTCACTCAGCCCTTTACCTAAGCAGATGCAGGTCCAAAGGTAGGAAGACACTCCTTACGCTTCAGTTGTGCAGCCACCCCCCTTGTGGCTGTGCATAGAAAGCCTCCCCCTCATCTATTTTGAGTCATGACACTCCGTCAAACCCACAGATGGCACAAGTCAGAGCGCAGGGCCTCAAGACCCACCTGCACACAAATTCAGTGACTTAAGGGAGAAAGTTGCATGAATCTTACTAAATAAGGGTGCAGGGCCTCATCAGAGGAAGTCCTACCCAGAAAGTCATGGAACTTGACAGCAAGTTCACAGCAAAATGGAAGAACAGGGAGTGAACGCAAAAGCACCTTCCCACCCAACTAGTTTTAACTATAAAAGTCAAGGTTTTGGGGGTGCTTTGAACTAGGCATGTTTCAACAAAGCAAACCCTTTATTCTTCCAATTGATGTGATAGCAAATGTTATGCATACTTTCCTATAAGAAAGAACATCACAGTTTAGGCACACCGAGCCTAAGCCTGATCAAGTGCTTACACAAACAAGTACCGATCAAAGCACACCAAGTACTACTGCCTCTTTCCCCGAGGTTGACTTTATAGAGGGGAGAATGATTAGCGCTCTGCCTACAAACGCCTCCTCCCCAGCCAAGCAGAGAGGAACTTCTGCACACATACATCTTACACAGCAGCATGTGATCCCTACAGAAACACAGAGTGAGCCCTCGAGCATGCTTTTTGAAAGCTGTCAGACATAAATGAACAAAACAGTCAACATCAGAGGCCGGTCAGCCTGTTCTCTGCAGAGAGGAGCCCTAGTCCATAAACTGAAATTGAATCATTCTTTTTTTCAGTTGCTTTAAACATTTTTGAAAAGGATTTAGACCAAGTCCCGATAGAAAATGGACCTAAGGGTCATCCACAAAAGATTATCCCAATGGAAATAACTGAATGTATCAAATCCTGAAAAAACAGGAGACGCTTAAAAGTGTCTTCACCTTCCCTAGGCCTTCCTCTGTTGTGTGCATATATATATATATATATACATACATACATACATACATACATATATATTTTTTCCCTAAGCCACAAACACCATAATAACAATGATAACAATTTACAGCCTACAGTTGTAAAAATTACATACACTGAACAGGATATCAAAGGACAAACAAAAAGATTTTTCTGAAATCATTGAGAAAAGCATTCTCCTGAAAAACAAGATAAATGAAAGGACCATGTAAAAGTCAGCACAAAACTTATAAATGTAATGAGTCCGCAGACTCTGGATGCCCAAAATTTTGGCCTGTGGCTGATGAGGAAGCTCAGGCAACGTAATCACACGTGGCTGGCACAGCATCCAAACCCTAGCTTGGTCCCTGTCTCCACACCCTATCCAAAAGCCACACTGCTTTAGGGAAGGGCAGGTTCCATTTCCAATCAATTTCCCCAGGAAATCCCTTGCCAGAAGGGCCCAACCCAAAAGATAGAAAAAAAAAAAATCTCAATGATTGGAGAGTATTTTAAGAAAGACAAAAGAGACAGAATCGGGCAACAAAGAGAAAAATGAAAGAAGACAAACACTATATTTGTATTGGTCCACATAGCTTCAAGCCAGAAGGTAGTTTGGAAATGATTCCTACTAGTCACTCTGGGGCACCTTTAGGTCAATTATATCATTTTAGAACAAACACAACACACAGCTACAGACGACGGAGAGAGAGGTTAGCCCAGGACCATCCCTCAGGCTCAAAGGACAGCAGGCGCCTGGAAGCATGACAGAAGGAGTTGGCACAGAAAAGGGCTGCGCTGGTTTCAGAGGTTCAAATCAGACTTTAAGAAATGTAAGCACAAGGCACCACCCCCCAAAAAAAGAGGAGAAAATAAAGTCAACCATTTAAAATGAGCCAGTTAGAAGCCTCTGTTTATAAAAATTCAACTCAAACATTATCACATGAATTCTTTTGGTGTAATTTTTGTGTTTTTTTTTAAATTTAATATGCAATGCCACAACCAATTAAGCATTTACTTCACAAAGTCCTCCAAAATGAAAACGTATCAAAAGGGAAGAAGGTCCCAGAGGAACAAGAGGATACATGCTCACACTCTAACTGTCATTTATTATGTAAGACTCAATTTTAAAAAAATAAATAGGGTTGCCAAGGCAACTTCCATATTATGTATTTATGTTTTCTGCCATTTCTAAAATGCATACCAATACTATAAAGTCACAGATTTGACCCTTTTCTCTTATTTTCATAAGGCTCACTCTAGAATTACAAGAAATCAATGAAGCCCATCTCAACTAATAATAGATTTATATTCATTAAATGCAAATGATCATAGTTTAATTCACAATGGAATGATTTCCACTGTATTTGCTCTCCATAGAATTGCTATTAAAAATCATGAAGAACTATAATTAGTTCATGCAGGTGAACTTGTATTCCATTTTAAAATCATTTTAAAACTGAAATTAATATATATTCTCTATCATCTTAGATATTTTTTTTTAAAGTTGTAAAATCCTATCAGTGATTTTCCATAAAAATATATGTCTGCCTTCTTTGTTTACCATATGTAATTTAAGGTAATTCTGAGAGGCACAAAATAAAATGCCCCTTATAAGAGAAATTCTGGAGCATTCCTTCCCCAAAATGCCCACCCCTTATAAAGACACAAGTCAGGTTAAGGAATTGAGCGGATAGCATGCCAACTATGAAATAATAAACTTGCATTTATGTATCAACTAATAAGAAATGCCTCACTTAAAAAGAATACAGCAGACAATGAAAAAAGCTTTAATTCTGTCTTGAAGAAGAAGAAATGTTACCAGTGAATCACACACAAAAATAATTCTTTAGGCAAACAGACCACACTAGTCCTGTGATTTTTTTTTTTTTTTTTTTTGGTTGCGTTGGGTCTTCTTTGCTTTCTCTAGTTGTGGCGAGCGGAGGCCACCCTTCATTGTGGTGCGCGGGCTTCGCCTGTTGCAAAGCACAGGCTCTAGGCACGCGGGCTTCAGTAGTTGTGGCACACAGGCTCAGTAGCTGTGGCTCACGGGCTCTATAGCGCAGGTTCAGTAGTGGTGGCGCACAGGTTTAGCTGCTCCGCGGCATGTGAGATCTTCCGAGGCCAGGGATTGAACCCATGTCCCCTGCATTGGCAGGCGGATTCTTAACCACTGCGCCATCAGGGAAGTCCCAGTCCTGGGACTCTTGCAGTCTTTCTGCCCCTTTACTAACCCTATTGTTGGGTTAGGAAAATGGCTCATGTGAGATTCTTCTAGCAGCATAAACCCCCTTTTTTTAGATTTTACATTCTGTTATAGAGTCTACTTCAGTAATTAAGACAAGAAAAAACCCTTTACTTTGTTATAGAATAAACTGCAAATCAAATAACAGAGCTCAAAATATCTGCCTTTCCACTAAAATATATCAAGCCTCTCCTCCAGATTTATTATAAACATAACAAACCCTTATAAAGTAATAACAATCATGGCTGTTGACTACACATCCCAAAATGTTCCATAAGAAAACATCTACTTCATTATATAAGAAGGGTTTAGGTGCTATAAAATAGTGCGCAGGCACTGTGAATCAAATGAAAAGGTTTTTAACACATATAGATGATAATGAACTTTAGTCAAAAGAAATATACCCTAAGAAAATTTCAATTAATTTAGCATGTTCAGAAAAGGAAGTGTTTAAGATAATTAAGCTTCTATTTGCCTGGATCTTAATCAGAGATCTGTTTTGTTGTTATCCAATATCGTATATTTTTAAGAAATATGGCATTATGAATTAGGAAAAACTATCTACTAAATATAGGAATTTTTTTAAGGCTCAAAAAAATCTTAAAGAGAAAAGATCATTTTTCCAAAATCTCTTTTTTTTGAATAGCACAGATGTAGAAGGTTTGAGAATCTGCCTTAGAATGTTATAAGCACAAACAAAACTTTGAAAAACTGGCTTTTTTTTTTTTTTACTTCAAAATGCTGATGCCAATAGAGTTAACTCAGCTTTATTCGTTATTTTTATCACCAAATACAAGGAAAATGTACCAATTCTTTCAAAAGTTCCAGTAGCAATTGCATTATATATGTCATTAAAAATGCATTTTAGGAAATACTTGTTGAAGATAGTTTATGAAATCTGGGCTCATAAAAAACTATGATATAATTTTAATGATAATTAGTCATAGCACAATAATTTCAGTTAATTTAATTTACTTACATTGTAAATAAAAACGTTCTAAATTTAATTACAGCTCTATTACAGCTCTATTAATGCATAAGACATCGTTGGGAGTTATAACAGAGACCAAAAAGTATATGGGGTGGGGAGACCATTTATTCTGCTTCCTTGAGCTGGAGAAGATCCCCAGGAAATAAAGCTAACCACTTTTTACATCCTGTAACCACTTTTCCCCTATAGCCTGCTGAAATTTGCATTTAAAATTCACTCCCCTACATATCTAATAATCCATTGCATGTATAAATCTAACTATCAACAAAGGGTCAAATTACACACAAAAAGCATAGATGCAAAGAAAATCTAAGATGTACTACAACAAAATAATCATATTTTATATTATTTAGCTTAGTGATGACACTCCCTAAAAATGTCTCACCCTTAAGGAAGTAAGAATCAAACAACAGGAGAGAAAGACTGCAGTAATTCATATTTCTAACAAAAATTTCTTTCAAAATTATGGAATACATATCATACAACAGTTGGTAAATGCTCCATCCCCTGGCCCCTCAGAAAGGAGAAGAAAAGATAGTAGGGTCTTCACCTATGCAAAAGTAATAAACAAAGCTGTATTTCCATCTCAGTCATCTTGGCTAAACAGTCTTGGTCATAAGATCTTATTCTCCCCACTTGAATGAGGCATCCTCTCCAAGCCTCTCCTTTTTAGATTTTTCTTTTCTTCTTTAAAAGGACGGGCACACACCCTAAGTGGAAAGCTTTCAAGTACTAGACTATAAACAAGTCTAGTCACTGTGCATGAGATACCGTGTACCAACATTACACAGCTAATACCCTAGCATCTGACGGTCTAAAATTGAAATAGAATGCACAGGAGAAGATCAAGGGTTCTACTCAATATTCTTGCTAAAACTGTCACCCCCCAAACAAAGTACACACACACCAAAAACCTCTATATTCTTTTAATTCTTGAAATACCATATTAAAAAAGAAAATCACCCGTGGGTATTCTAGAAGGAGAGATTAAGGAGACTCGCCTTGTAATTCCATCTATACTACTAACTTGCTTTGTGATTTCAGGCAAATCATTTGACTTTGCTGATCTTCAATCCGCCTATAAATGAAGCATCTTTGAAAATGTCCAGATCTATTTTAACTTTAAATTTGTATTATTTTATGGTTTTTCTTCATTCAATAGGTGCAGGGGGAAAAAAAAACCTTCTGCACTAAACTTGGTGTTACCTTAATATCCTATTTATGTAGCAATGTTGGATGATTAAGGCTTGCATTCATTCCTTCATTCAATAATTACTTACTAATCATTTAACATATGCCAGGCATTAAACATACAACTGAGAACAAACATAACAAAAATCCTTGCCTTCTAAGAGCTTACATTTGAATGGAGTTTATAGTTTTGTTTTTTTTAAAGTCTAAACTATTTTGAATTTAAATATTTCAAAAGTACAAATCACACTTTGTCTTCTTAAAAATATTAACCAGGAATTCAATTATTGATGACTTGGAGCCATCCTTATATACATTAGACTATGCTGCTAGGGTAATGTCCTCAGGAACAGTTGAATACTATTACCTCTTTACTCAGTGGCTCCAAACCACACTGTTCCCATTTGAATTCTTCCTGTATCTGCTTTATAAAGTTTTCCTCGTTCTTCAAACTATCGGGCTGATGGTAATTTTCCCTTTTGATCTTTGGGCTCTCCAGATCACTTCTAACTTGTTACCACTGTGGTCAGAAAAGTGAGAGCCAACTTAGCTAAAACTGTGTTTAAAACACAAATAAACAGGGCTTCCCTGGTGGCGCAGTGGTTGAGAGTCCGTCTGCCGATGCAGAGAACACGGGTTCGTGCCCCGGTCCGGGAAGATCCCGCATGCCGCGGAGCGGCTGGGCCCGTGAGCCATGGCCGCTAAGCCTGCGCGTCCGGAGCCTATGCTCCGCAACGGGAGAGGCCACAACAGTGAGAGGGCCCGCGTACCGCAAAAAAAAACCAAAAACAAATAAATAACTCTGGGCAAGGCAAAAGGAGCAACTCATTAGCATTCTAGCTTTTGGATTTTCAACATTCTGGTTGTATTTATTCAAGGGTCTTTTTCCCCCTTCCTTCCTTTGTTCTAGGTCAGTGGATCTTACCAGATGTCTTACCAGAAGTTTATGGTACACAGCGTGGATGAAACAAACTACACAGGTCTCCGATGAAGATTAAGAATTTCAAGCCAGATACAAGCACATAGTCCAAGATAAGAAAAAGAAAATTCTTATTTCATTTCTGCCTCATCTGAACAAATTCACATTACATATATGAAAAAAATATGGCAAAGCTGTATGCTTCTGCTCTAGAAACAACTAGAACCTTTTTTCTGTGCTCTCTTGGATTTAAGGAAAAGATTACAGATAAATGGGCCAAAAAAGAAGCTATCTGCCGCTCTTAAAAAACTTCAAAATTCATTGTTGGAAACTGGTTTATGAAAAATGCACTTACCATTGGTGAGGGAGAGATTAAAATTGTACACTCTAAGAAAATAATGAAAGCAACAGTTCAACAAAACTCAGGGAAGTATCACTGAAGGAACTACCCAACTAAGGAAGATGAAAAGAGGAGCATTCAATTCCTACAACACGGATTCATCTCGGATTGACTGAATGTCTGCTATATCCTCAGCATTGTTCTAGGGGCTGGCAAGTTCTCTGCTCTCATGGATTGCAGGAAACAAAAAATAAACCTATAAACAAATTTAAAAATTGAGTACTTTGAAACTGACAAGTGCTACGAAGAACAAAATTAGGTTGGAGAGTGACTGGGGGCAGGAGGGATCTACTTTAGATAGAAAGTCCAGGCAGGTTATTTGGCACAAACGTAATTGAGGAGGAAAAGCCAGCCACACAGGGATCGAAGAGAAGGGCCTTCTACACAGAGGGGACAGGCATACAAAGACACACAGCAGGTGTACGCCTGGCCTCCACTGGACACTGTAGGGGCAGCACAGTGAATCATGTGGGCAGTGGGTTCCAGATCAGGTCAGAGAGCCAGACATGTGCCAAGTCACGTATGACTTCCTTCTAGCAAGGTGTTTATTCTGACAAGATAGAGATAGAAAATCAGTGGAAGGTCCTAATCAGTGCGATGATACAATGGAATTTATACAGAGGGAGGGAGGAAAGAAGATCGACCCTAGCTACAGCGTAGAGGATGCTTTCCAAGGAAATAAGAGTACAAGCAGTTGCTTTTTCTTAAGGACGCCATTAGCCCTGTTCACAATGAGTAGATGAAAGTATGAAAAAAGGACGTAATGGGGAGAGAGAGAGGAAGAGTTAATAAATCATATGAGAAAATAGTAAAAAAATGTAAACCACAGTCAAAAATAAGATTCTGTAATAGGAAAACAAACACTTCAGAGATAATCTTGAATATAAATGTCTGCTGAACTTACACACTTGAAAGACTGTTCCAGCCCATTCAGTCTAACAAGCTGGTAACAAAGAACAGAGTGTCAACTGAGAGAGCCTCTAAAATGCCAACAGCAGAGGTCTTTCTTATACTTCTATTCCCCCTTGGGCTAGGGTATGTTGCAGGTGACTTTCCCCCCCAGCAACTCATGCTATCTTGAACTGATTTTGAACTCATATTGGAAAAGAACCCTAGGTCACATCTCAACAAGCTGAGGCACTCAGAACATTCCCCACCAACCACACAGGCAGGGCGCTAAAGAGCTGTGTGAAACTTACTGACACACTGAGTATAGAGGTAATAGACAAGAGAGACTGCATATGATTAATTACAGTTATTTATATTTATGGGTTTGAATCTTGAGGATGCCTAGCCTCTCCCTATTTTATTTCATAATTTTCCCCCTGCTGGAGACTGAAGAGCAAAAGTCAATTGCCTGAGTGTTGGCATCACATCGGAAGCTAAAGGGCCATGCATTTCAATTCCAGCTCAAGGAACACTCTGGCTGAGCAGATGTAATTCACCAGACCCCAGTGGGCTAGGCTCGCACTGTTGTCAGTCAAATCACATAGCTGATGGAAATCAGCAGAGCACATTAGCAATTTATACTCAACAGCCTCTTCTCAACCATAAATTTTGAGATAATGTTAAGTGAAACCCAAAGTTAATCCAAAAAATTTAGCCCATAGTTGAGCCTGTGATTTTACCACAAGGCCGTCAGGACTTTAAAAATGACTTACAAAATGGTATTTCTAATAGGACTCCTGTCAAAATGCCAGGTTCCAACATCCATGCAGCGACCTTCAGGCATGACCTCACCCAGTGCACTTGTGCCTACTCCCTTGGTCATTAGTTTGGCAGCAGCAAGAGCGCGGTTTGTTTTTCAGGCTGTATCTTGAGGCTCTGCAGCGATCACAGACAGGCAGTCAGCAACCGGAGCCAGACCCCCACCCTGCGACAATCTCAGCCTCAACAAAGCCACCTGAGTTTTCTGGACTTCAGATTCCTCACATAAAAGATTGAGATCATCTAGACATTTCCTTTTTCATGCATTGCTAGACCCCATAAGTTTGGCTTTCTGCTCTCCAGAGTCTCCTGCCATTTTTCCCATCCAAACTGGACTCACCAGGCCAAAATGACTGCCATCCTCTTACCCCACTCTGACTTGAAAAAGCAACATTTTTATGCTGGTAATAATTATAAATATCTAGAAATAAGTGGACAGCCTTAAGTAAGTTACACATTCTAGAATTTCCTGACTGCTTAGGAATTAATTCTTTCTGGGTTAATTACACTCTGGATAGAGATGGGGTAATGGGCAATAGAAATTTAATTATGAAGAGAACAAAAGTAGATAAAATAGTATCTGTGCGTGTTTCTGTTTTAAAGTATATGTGCATACACACACACACACACACACACACACACACATACACATAAAGGCTAGAAGGACATACCCCAAAATATTTTAAATCTCATCTTTGAATAGTAGGGTTGAAAGTCATTTTTATTATCTTCCTTGTGTGTATCTTTTTAAATTTCTAAAATGATCACATGTTATTCTTGTAATAAGAAAAAAAAAACCAATCTATGTGTGTGTATGTGTGAGTGAGAGAAAAGAGAGAGAAAAAAAAAAAAAAAGCTCTAAAGAGCACCGTGCAGATAGATGGCTGACATTTGACTAAATCCCATATCATTTGACCACTACTTGAGTGATTTTCCTGTTACACAACTTTTCTCATCTTTAATGAACTAGATAGAGTAAAAGACCCACACAGAGAAGGAAAAGGGTATTTTGCCTTTAGAATTTATTAGGACTCTTGGAAGAAGAACTAGAAAATGTCACAGAATTATCTACCTTATTCTGAAGAACAGTCTCTACCCTAACTGGGATGAATTTGCCTCGAGCATCTGACACAATAACTATTTAAGCCTGAGTTAAGCTACCCCTAAACTAGTCTTGAATTTCTAGTTATTTCAGATTACATCATCTCAGGGATTTAAAGTTTAACATAACATCAGAAATCCCAACAACTAATCAAACCAGTGACTGCAAACCTGATCGAACTTACTGGCATTTAGTGTTCCCCAGGGTTCAACTGCATAAACATAGAAACTCTTCAGCCAACAACACACCCAGGGGACCCCCTCCACGGTGCCAGCCCTGAAGGAAGCCACAGGTACACGGAAAAAGCACAGACCATCCTAGACGGAAGCCAACACGCTCTCCCTTTCCCTGCCCCGTGACAATTCAGAGCTTACACACAGGAACACAGCTACTCCCCTAGGCATAACTGGGATCCTTCTGTCATAGGGTGCTGTCCTTGGCATATTCAAACCACGCCACTGACCAGTCAATAGAACATTCTCTGCAGGAGGTAGCCAGTGTAGAGGTCATCAGAGACCCCACCTGGACTGAATTCCAACTCAGTCACTTACTAGCTGTGTGACTGACTGTGAGCTTTCGTCTTCTCATGCACAAAACCTCATCTGTTTCGCAACTTACGTTGAAAATTTGAGATAATGTAGATGAAGTGTAGAAGTATATCTCCTGTCAACAACTCCCATTACTCGTACGTAACCTGCAATGGGTCCCCACACATGCAGTGCTGAACAGGGCGATACAGATTGTGGTTAGAGAGAACAAAGGCAGCCGTAACCTAGCTTTAGCCCAAGCAGCACTTGGCTCTGACCAAGCAAGTGCACTTAAGACTCCCAGGTTGGGGAAATGAATCCTGTCAGTCATTTCCCTTGAAAAAAAAATAGTAGGCAGGTCTCTCCAGCACTTCTCTAGCATCTCTCCCCCAACTAAACATTCTTTTCCACAGAACAGATACCATTATCTGTGGAGCATTCTATCAAAAATAAAAATCCTGGGCTTCCCTGGTGGCGCAGTGGTTGAGAATCTGCCTGCTAATGCAGAGGACACGGGTTCGAGCCCTGGTCTGGAAGGATCCCACATGCCGCGGAGCAACTAGGCCCGTGAGCCACAACTACTGAGCCTGCGTGTCTGGAGCTTGTGCTCCGCAACAAGAGAGACCGCGACAGTGAGAGGCCCACGCACCGCGATGAAGAGTGAACCCTGCTCACCGCAACTAGAGAAAGCCCTCACACAGAAACGAAGACCCAACACAGCAAAAATAAATTAATTAATTAATAAACTCCTACCCCAAACATCTTCTTTAAAAAATAATAATAAAAAAATAAATAAATAAAAACACTGTAAAGCCCAGCATCTAACACAGATCTGACTCCAGGCCACAGGTTAGCCGTTCCAGAGGTCACAGGACGCAGCAGGCTCTTTTGCTTCAGGTTAGACTCTGAGCGCATGGAATCCAATGTTTACAGTCTATCTCCAGTAGTTCAATTAGTCAGCGGATTTAAAACCGTCTCTGTAAGAGGCTTGATGTAAGGTTTGTGTCCTGAGTTAACCCAAGTCACTGGGAAAACTTTGACCCATAAGAGTGGTTTTTTGTCCTCTATTCAGAATATTTCCTGGTATTTATTATTAGTTCAGAGAGGGTGAGGAATTGCTTTCTGGCTCTATCACAAACCTTGAACACCCTCTATCTTGGAAAAAAAATACTAATATAAAAACAAAATGCTACCAAAACAGTCAACTCTGAGTCAATGTATTTTTAAAGAAACTGAGATATTTCTCAAGAATGTGTCCCTTCTTAGGATCATGCCCTTATCCCAAGATGTAAAAATATACACCATGACTCTGACAAACTACACAGCAAGAACCTAGGAACAAGAGTCATTTAAGTGCCCAAAGAGTCTTGTTTGGCCATTCATTCAGTGCATGCCAACCACTAGCCAACAGTCTATTGTATCCTCCAAACCACCTTTACCCATGTCCACACAATCCCGCCCACTCCCCACAGACACCTCCATCACCCCTCAACCCACCTTTGCCCTCTTACCGCCACTCCTAGTCCACTGACAACAAGAAGTGACTCACTCCTGCCACCTCATCTCACATTTGCTCTTCCCACCCTTTTCTGACTAGATTCTGATTGCTGATGTCAGATTTACATTATCTCAATTCTTTTTTTTTTTTTTTAGAAGATGTTGGGGGTAGGAGTTTATTAATTAATTTATTTATTTTTGCTGTGTTGGGTCTTCGTTTCTGTGCGAGGGCTTTCTCTAGTTGTGGCAAGCGGGGGCCACTCTTCATCGCAGTGCGTGGGCCTCTCACTATCGCGGCCTCTCGTTGCGGAGCACAGGCTTCAGACGCGCAGGATCAGTAGTTATGGCTCACGGGCCTAGTTGCCCCGCGGCATGTGGGATCTTCCCAGACCAGGGCCCAAACCCATGTCCCCTGCATCGGCAGGCAGATTCTCAACCACTGCGCCACCAGGGAAGCCCTCAATTCTTTGTTAAATATAATTAATCAGTTCATAGGATCAAGGGAACCAAGGTCTGAAGAGACCTAAAAGGAAGTGAACATCTTGATCAAGGTTCCCAAAGACTCCAATCCTGCAATTGTAAGCGGGCACTGGAAACCACCCGGTCAAGCATACCGAACCAACACCAGAAACCCACATTTGTCTGAGGTTCTTCGGGGGTATAACTGCAAAAGTTAATGATTACAACTCAACACAAAGCAATGACGATGGTGAACAAAATCACTGGATAACTCAAATAAAAGTCACTCGGTAAAAGAAAAAGAACACAGGACTAAGTCTGCCTACTCACTAACTACATGGTCACCAATTTTCCTCTGCTTTGTCCTCTGCTTCGACCGAAAATTTGCCTCCACTATCAAAGAAAAAGGTGGGGTCTTCCCTGGTGGCGCAGTGGTTGAGAGTCCGCCTGCCGATGCAGGGGATATGGGTTCGTGCCCCGGTCCGGGAGAATCCCGCATGCCGCGGAGCAGCTGGGCCCGTGCGCCATGGCCGCTGAGCCTGCGCGTCCGGAGCCTGTGCTCTGCAACGGGAGAGGCCACAACAGTGAGAGGCCCGCGTACCGCAAAAAAAAAAAAGAAAAAGATGGTACACAAAATATCGTTTATATTTTATAACAGACAGGCGATATGTAAACTTAGATATGTATTGAGTTTTCCTTTATTCAACATATTCATTCAGCACCTACTGTGTTAAGACTGTGAGTAAACAAATGTGAATAATTTATAGTTTCTGTCTTTAAGGAAGTCACAACTTGGAGAAGAAGGTTCTAAAACAAATATGAGTGATACTAATAAGGTTTGGACTAGGGGCTAAGGGAGTAATTACCCATGGGGGTAATTAAGGGGAGGTAGGAAACATCATCAGGGCAAATTTGTAGAGAAAGCAATAATTAATCAAATGTTGAAGGTTCAACAGTTCCAAGTGAACATGAGCAAAGACATGACTGTATGAATGAATATTGCATTTTCAAGAACAAGGGGGTGTAATGTGTATGTCTAGAGAACAGGATGGTATGCAATAGTTATAAGTGAGGAGGTGAGGAGGCTGAACAGGCAAGCAAGGGTAAAATCTCTGGAGATCTTAGGTGCCAATCAAAGGATTTTGGTCTTTCTCCAGTAAGCAATGGATCACCAAAGAAAGCTTTTAAGCATATTTGTTGGCTACACACTGTGTTACAAGGACTGTGCTAGTCGGTTGATACACGTTATATTAATCCTCACAACATTCCTAGTAGGATGGATAGACACATTTGAATTTAAAGACCATCCTCCCCACTCCCCACTACCAGAAGCAGTGCTGGGAGATAAATTAAAAGCACACGCATCTGGGAGAAGGGAAATCAGGAGACTGGTTGTAAACATCCCAGCACAAACTCCTAAGGGTCCATATACTAAGCCAATGACAGTAACAAGAATGGAGAGCACACAGTCTAAATACGTTTGACTCTGATGCTGGTCCCCAGAAGCAGCACTCCTTAGCTTCTGCCAAATAGGAGAAAGCACCTCCCCCAGGGGTTGCACCACCATTTTGGCTGAGAAAGAGGCCCTCAGAGGACCTGGCGCTCCTGGCCACTTGAGAGCAGTCCCCAAGCAGGCCTTTATACTCCAGTTGGCCACCAAGCCATCAGGAGATGCCCTAGGGCTACAGGTATTCTGAGGAGGCTTTTGCTCACCCTTGGCCACCACATCAACAGGAGCTGCCAGATGTCTGCAACCAGCTCCCCGCAGGACATCACAGGACTAAACCTAGCATGCTGCACAATCCTCTCTACCTCCGTCATCACCAGAAGCCCGACCTGCCCCATTTCTCACCTTCTCAGACCTCTCTCCTTCCCAGTTAAGCCCTCTAGAACGCAAACGCTATCCTTTTCTTCTCTAGATGTTACTTTCATCAGGCAATACCCTGAAAACATGGAGAAAGCAAGATTTCATCTGAATTTTGAAGGCTGAAGCCTACCTACACTGTTTTCACAGCACCCCATTAAAGGGAGGTTGTTTATACTCTCATATTTAAGTCCAGCATTTAGCCAGGATCAACAGGGATGGCTGTACCAGCTGCTAAAATATCAAAACATCTCTGAACCAGGTGATAACTAGCCCCTTTCCTAGGACCTTCCTATGATTAAGTGATTAAGTGATTAAAGAGTTAATGTCTAGCTTCACAAAAGGCTCCAGGACCCCACCCCAGACTAAAGATCTGTAACTGCAGTACCCACTCCATTTTAGTGGTAAGTACTTTGAGTTAAACGCCTGCTTCTATTCTGCAAATCCCCCAGCCCGGAGATTATTAAGTGTCTCACCATTTCACCTTCCAATTTCTCCTCTATCCTCTTTCAAAAATCTTACCTGTTGTTTTTTTTTTTTTTTGAATTTTTGAATTTTATACAGCAGGTTCCTATTAGTCATCAATTTTATACACAGTGTATACATGTCAATCCCAATCTCCCAATTCATCACACCACCACCACCACCACCCCCGCCACTTTCCTCCCTTGGTGTCCATACATTTGTTCTCTACATCTGTGTTTCAATTTCTGCCCTGCAAACGGGTTCATCTGTACCATTTTTCTAGGTTCCACATACATGCGTTAATATACGATATTTGTTTTTCTCTTTCTGACTTACTTCACTCTGTATGACAGTCTCTAGATCCATCCACATCTCAACAAATGACCCAATTTCGTTCCTTTTTATGGCTGCGTAACATTCCATTGTATGTATGTACCACATCTTCTTTATCCATTTGTCTGTCGATGGGCATTTAGGTTGCTTCCATGACCTAGCTATTGTAAACAGTGCTGCAATGAACATTGGGGTGCACGTGTCTTTTTGAATTATGGTTTTCTCTGGCTATATGCCCAGTAGTGGGATTGCTGGATCATATGGTAATTCTATTTTTAGTTCTTTAAGGAACATCCATACTGCTCTCCAGAGTGGCTCTATCAACTCACATTCCCACCAGCAGTGCAAGAGGGTTCCTTTTTCTCCACACCTTCTCCAGCATTTGTTGTTTGTAGATTTTCTGAGGATGCCCACTCTAACTGGTGTGAGGTGATACCTCATTGTAGTTTTGATTTGCATTTCTCTAATAACTAGTGATGTTGAGCAGCTTTTCATATGCTTCTTGGCCATCTGTATGTCTTCTTTGGAGAAATGTCTATTTAGGTCTTCTGCTCATTTTTGGATTGGGTTATTTGTCAAAAATCTTACCTGTTTTGAAGTTCATGTCACTATACTTACCACCCATCACCCCTTCTTGCTGTCATCTACCCATCTACTGCTGTTTCCTCTCATTCGCTGATGATCTAAGCACCTGGCTGTTTCCCTTTCCAAATTCATAACTGTCTTCACTTCTGCTGTCTTCTACATCCACATGGAGGCCCCAGTTCCTAAAGCACCTCACCTCTGACGGTCTTCTCTTTGACCCTGCCTCAGCCACCTGCTCTCATTGTCATAACCTCTGATTTAGCATTATGATTACTTGCACCAGCTCTGAGACTTCAGCTTCAAGCATCTTACACGTGAAGAACACCTTCTCTTTTTCCAGCTCATCTACTCTGGTATTTCCATTCCAGCATCTTCTTGGCATTATCTGGTTTCCCAATCCATTGGCAATTTCCACACTATCAGTTACACATGCACGTCCCTTCTTGTCCAGCTTGTGGTCAAGGTCCATCACTGTAAACTCTGCTTTGCAAAAAGCACCCTTAACGCCCTTGGTCCTCTCTCCCTGCTTCTTACTTACCTGGAAAATACTCAAGTTGATTAAGCCCAGCTATCTGCCTGCTCCACACCTCTACCTAAACAGCTAAAGAAACTGCCTGAAGAAAGAACCACATCCACAACTAGCCTCAATTAAATTCATGGCTACAAGTCTCTAATGGGCAATCCACGTTGACCAGCAATCCTACTACATTTCCCAGGGTGTTTCAAGATAGCCAATTCAAATCTCCTCTTTTCCCAAACCTGTTTCACCCCATCCTACCCCAACATCATCACACGTCATTGGGAAAGGAGAGCCATGAGATAAGAACTCTATCTTCCCACCACCCAAACCATGACCTATCAGCTCTGTACCCATTCTGTCTGCAGAGCTTCCTTTTACTGTGAATGAAATGTTCCTGATCCTAGTGAAGACCAACCTCTTCATCTGTCCCTAAATCTCCCTTCTTGCCTCTTCAAGAACTGTACTCAAACAGTTATCCATCACTCTCTCCTGCCGTCATCAGTTTTTCCTCTCTAGTTAATCATTCCATCATTTCCTCTCTACTTAAACTCATTCTATTACTCTCTGGTTCTAAGGAACCCTCCCTTAACCAGGAACTTCTTCCAGGAACTTTTCCATTTCTCAGCTTCTCTTCATGACACAATTACTTGAAAGAGTTGTCTCTAAGCACTGTCTCTACTTCCACAACTCAACCCAATAAGCTTTTAAAAACATTTTAATGTCTCCTTTTAAAAACACTTTGAATTCTTAACTTCAGGGATACCACACCCTCCTGGTTTCCCTCCTGCCCCACTGGCAACTCCTTCTTCTCTTCTGCGTAATACAGTGCTCCAATGGCCCATTTCTCTATCTACACACTCTCCACAGGTAATTCCATCCAGTATCAAATACAACTATATGCAAATAACTTCTAGCTCCATATCTTCAGCCAAAACCCCTCCCAGAATCTCCAGACTCCATTTATCCAATTGTCTAACTGACATCTCCAAAGGAATGTCTAAGAAGCACCTCAAACTTAGCACGGCCAAAACAGAACATTTTACATCTTCCTTCAGGTACATGAATTGCTTCTCTCCCAATTCTCCTCTTCTCAGTTTATGGCCTAGCTGTTCAAGTAAAAAGTGTAAGCCTTTGTCTCAATTCTTGTTTCCTCTCCCCAGAGAATTAATCTATCAGAAAGTTCAGTCAACTCACTTGGCTGCAAAAACAAATCCTAAATCCATCCACTTCTTTCCATCTTTAACACCTGCTCGTTCATACAACTATAATTCCTTAGTTGGGCAACTAAAATAGACTCTTAACTGGAGTCCTGCATCCAATCTTCCCTCCCCCACTTACCACAATCCAGTCCACTTTGTGTAGCCAGATCAGCCTTTGATAGCACACAGGCTCAATGGGAACAGCAACACTCACAAGGGGACAAAGTTGGTTCTTGGGGCAGAACGGTGAAAAATCTTACATATTATAATGAGCTGTGGTCCTCCAAAGCTCATCTCTACCCAACAAAATCTTAGTTTTTATATTTAAGAAATACATTCTTGCTAGGGAAATATTAATTTAAAATTTTAATTAATTAATTTCAACTTAATTTTTCTTCTTGGAAAGACATAATGGAAAAAAAAAAAAGTCATTTACCAGCACATAATCCTCCAAAGGCTTATATAACCTCAGAAAGAAATCTAAATGCCTTATCCTGGCTTGTACAGCTCTATAGGATCTGGCCCTTGCCTACTTTTTAAAGATTCTCTTGGACACTATGGTAGGTTGAGTAGTGGCAGTGTAAAGATATGCACATCCTAAATCCTGGTACCCATGAGTGTTATCTTACACAACAACAACCAAAAAAAAAAGACTTTGCAAATGTGATTAAATAAAGGATCTTGAGTGGAGAGATTATCCTGAATTATCAGAGTGAGCCCCAAATGCAATCACATGTGTCTTTATAAGAGGGGAGTAAAAGGGAGATTTGACACACACAGAAGAGAAGAAGGCAATGTGACCACCACAGAGGCGAAGACTGGAGTGATGCAGCCAAAACTTGATGAATGCCGGGAGCCACTGGCAGCTGAAAGAAACAAGGAACAGATTCTCCCCCGGAGCCTCAGAAGGGAGCATGGCCTGCCAACACCTTGATTTTGGCCCAGGAATACTGATTTTGGACTTCCGGCCTCCTGAACGAAGAGAGAATACATTTCTGTTGTTTTAAGCCACCAAGCTTCCGGTCATTTATTTAACAGCCACGGGAAACTAATACAGATACCTCTGCCTCTCGCGAAGTTCTGGGTTTATTTACCTTCTTCTGCCCATCAGATTCATCAAGAATACAATTAGGGTTTTGGCACCAGCTGTCTCCTCTGCCTGGAATGCTTTGCTCATCTCTGTACAGCTAGCTGCTGCTCACTCAGGACGCAGCTCAAATGTCAGCTCCTCAGAGAGGCCTTCCCAAACCATCTAAATCCAAGCTAATCACAGCTCTCATCAGCTCATACATCTCATCTTTATTTCATCATTATTATTTCTTCCTTGTACCCCCCAGAATGTTGCTAGGGCTCAGGGCAGGCCACCCCAAAATATGCACAATGGTATATTAATTATTTTGGATTCAAGTTCCTTAAGAAATGGTGAATGCAAGAGGGACAGTCTGACTCTCCTTTCTGTCTCCCTGCAAGTAAGAAATAAATCTCTCATGTGAAAGGTACACTCCCTGAATCTGAAAGTAGGACACCCTTTAGGCCAGAGATAGGGAATTTGGGCAGAGATGCCTCTATAAACAAACCTGGTTACTTCTTCAAGCCCAAACTCTGGTTAGGTTCCTTACTAATTGAGCACCAAGACCTAAATTTCTTTGTCCTGTCAATTCCTCATACATTTATTGTTTCTTTGTCTAAAAATATAAAAGCTGCCTGCTTTGGCCACTTCTTATGTCCCATTTCAATGAGACCTCTGAGTGCATGAATTAAAATTTGTTTTTCTCCTGTTAATGTCTTATGTCAATTTTGTTACTAATCCAGCCACAGGAACTCAAGACAGGTAGAGGGGAAATTTTTCCTCTCCCTGACAATGTAAATGCTACAAGAGAAGAGACTGTATCTGTTTTGCACACCACTATAATTTTAATTTGTAAAAAAATGCCTAGCACATATTAGGTGACTGAGGAACTTAACAAATGAGTGGATGATACAGATGGGAGAAAGGATGGTGGTGCTCTTCAATGAGAGGAAAAACCTCATGGGGGCAGGGAGGGGGATTATGAGTCCTGTCTTGACTGTGAAAATATCCACTGAGTCTGAAATCAAGGAAGAGGTCTGGTTGGGGATGTTGATTTGAAATCATCGAAATCAAAGATATAGATGTACTTGATGGTACAGAGAACATCTACAATGAGAAGACAGTGAACTAAGAACAGACCCTGGGAACTACAACATCAAGGGGAAGAATCTGCAAAGAGACCCATAAGTAGTAGTCCAAAAGAAGAATGAAGTGTCATGGTAGCCTGGTGAAAGTTCAGTTTCACAAAGGAGGGAATCAGCAGAATCACAGAAATTTCAAGCAGTAAGCTCCTATGGATTTGCCAGTCGGGGAGAAACCAATAATCATAAAAAGAACAGATTCATCTAAGGTAGAAGCCAAATTTTCAACAGTTGCGGGGTGAATGGAAGGTAATGAAGTAGAAAAACAACATATAAAATACTTTCAGGAAGTGTAGCTTGAAAGAAAGGAGAGAATGAGCATGTAGCTAGAGGGGAGTGAAGAGAGGAGGAATAGCTTTGGGATTTGGTCTTGTTTGTTATTGTGATGGGAGAATCTTGAACATTCTTGTAAATATTTAAAATGCAGATGAACATGGAGAAACTTCATATAGTAAGCTAGCTGAAGAAATGGGGGATTTAGAGTACTGGGGAAAGCATAAACTCTGGATAACTCTACCTCTAAGTTGGTAGTTAATGATGGAGTTAATATATTCAGATACAGGGAAGATGTGGAAAGGAGAACAAAATATTAAGATATCAAAATATTGACATGATATCTCTGTTTTCTCAGTATAACAGGAGGCAAGGACACTGTAAAAGGTACAGCTAACTCTTAACCAAAAACCCATAATCTCTTCCTCTCCCAGCCAGACTAGACTTTCCGATCTCCCCTTGTTGACAGGTGTGACTGCGCACCTGATTTCTGGCTGATGCTATGTGAGTGGAACTGTTACATTCACTTCAAGACTAAGTATTTAGAAAGTGGATATGCTTCTTCTCTTTCAGAGAAGCTGAAGACGCTTGAAAACAAAGTCCTAAGGGATGGCAGAATCAGAAAATGAAAGGTTCCAGGATGCCTGAGTCATCAATTAGAGGAAAGCCATCCACCAACCAAGACTATATGACATGATCAAGAAATAAACATCTGTTGTGTTTGTGCTTTTGTCTATTTTCAGATCTTTCTGTTAGAACAGTTTAGTCTGCTCTAACCACTAACGATCATCTTCTGGTAAAGAAACACACAGTGGGATAAAAGGCTCAAAGAAAATGCAGAAGATTTGGAAAAACTACGGGGAGAAATAAGAAAAGATGCTGTCTAGAAACAGGCAAAGATAAAAGAACTGCCCTGTGGCTAAAGCTAGAGAACATAAATTTGTAGGTGCCTCCAGTTTGCATGATGGTGTTCATTTTCCCACCAGCATTCACAAACCAAGGTGTAGGAGTGGAAAATGTAGATTGATACCAAGTTGCAGGCTGTTTCCACATTCATTAAGACTAAAGAGGATTTTAACAATGTCATGGTTCCTAGAAGTCAAATCAAAAGAAATACTGTTTTTCTCTTTCTGACTTACTTCACTCTGTATGACAGACTCCAGGTCCATCCACATCTCTACAAATGACCCAATTTCATTTCTTTTTATGGCTGAGAAATATTCCATTATATATATGTACCACATCTTCTTTATCCATTCATCTGTCGATGGACATTTAGGTTGTTTCCATGTCCTGGCTATTGTAAACAGTGCTGCAATGAACATTGGGGTACATGTGTCTTTTTGAATATTAATTCATATATATGCAATCTAGAAAAATGGTACAGATGAACCTATTTGCAGGGCAGGAATAGAAACACAGACGTAGAGAACAGACATGTGGACACGGTGGGGAAGGGAAGGGTAGGATAAACTGGGAGATTAGGTTTGACAAAAATACACTACCATGTGTAAAACAGATAGCTAATGGGAACCTGCTGTAGAGCACAGGGAGCTCAGCTTGGTGCTCTGTGATGACCTAGATGGGTGGGGTGGGGGGATGGGAGGGAGGTCCAAGAGGGAGGGGATATATATGTACACATATAGCTGATTCACTTCACTGTACAGCAGAAACTAACACAACATTGTAAAGCAATTTTACTCCAATAAAAATAATAAATTAAAAAAATAAAGAAAAACATGGAAAACAAGAAAAAAAAAGGAATATTGTTTCAGGCAGGCATACTGTGCTATGCATTCAATGTCTGAACAAATTCAGCATCACTGGTGGAAACTGTTGACCCACAGCACCAAGTATTAGGAAGTGAAGTATTAAAAGGCAAAGTAAGGGAGTTTCTGTCATACTGGAACATAACTGTGGCTTTGAGTAAGTCACTTATATTCTTTGGAAGTCGGTTTCCTCAGTGATATAACATGGTTCACTGTCAATATATGAAATAATGTGTGCAAAGTGCATAGCACAGGGCCTAGAAAAAGGTGATTGCTCTAAATGATACTTATCATTATTATTTATTATCAATAATAAAAAGACAGTGTTGGGTTAGATCTTTAACCCCCTTCCTATTTAAAATTCTGTGAATATATATATTTTTAGATAAATATCCCAGCTACTTAATGGTGGGTTGGGATAGGGGAAAAGGGCAACATAAAGAAAGAGAGAAGTGAAAGGATATTTGTTGTAACAGATCCTATGAGCACAAGCCAGGAGGGAGAAGCAGGGAATGCAGCATCCTCCCAAGTGAATGCCACATCTGGAGAGGCTGAGAGAAAGGACGTCCCAAACTCGGGGAAGTAAGAGGAAAAGTTAGGCCAGGTCCAGAGGTGAACAGAGCCCACTGACCATGATTGGCTTCCCCTTGCAAGACACAACAAGAGCAATAAAACACCTCGTGCTTTTACGGCTTTAAATTCACACAGTTCTGCCACCTTATTTTACAGAGGAAGAAATTGGCAGGTGCAGAGACTGACCAAAGCCACAGGCAGGTGGCTATAATGTGACTCCAGGGATGCAGAGAAGTAAACACTTGCCCACCCCCAAAGCTCCTTCTACGTAGCCTACATAAATGGTCCCTAAGGTTTTGTCCCCTTAGAATCCAGAGACCTTTGACATAGCGACAAGCTAATTTTATGAGTCATCTTGTTATGAATTAATTTTCTGGATTCTTTCTTAAGAGATTGGATTAGGTAGGCAGGTGGGGGAAAAAGGGAGAAGTTAGTGAAGAGAAGGGAGCCCTAGGAGCCCTGACAAAGGTGACTCCTTAGCAGATCTTAAATGACCTCCTCATTTGCAGATTCCTCCACTGATTTTCTTCACAGATTGCTTTTATAACTTTGGTTCAAATGCAGCAATTTCCTTTCCTCCTCCTAAAACAAATATCCTTTAGATATAAGAACTGCCAAATGTGCAGGGAGAAAGGGAGGCCTGAAAAACGATAAAGATTCAGTTTAACTGATTATCTGAAATGCATCTGCCTGTGTGTTACCTGCTGTCCAATCACACCCCAACCATTTCTATCACGTATTCTTGGTAATTAAGGGATGAGCAAATTATGAGTCAATCATTCATTCAACAACTATTTACTAGGTGTCCCCACATGCAGGGACTTGGGTTGGGCACACGAGGTCTATAAAATTGTATAAGATCCAGCCCTTCCTCTGCATGATCTTCTGCAGGAAAGGAAATTATGCATGTTTTCAAATAATGACCATACAGAGGAGTAAATGAGATACTTATGAGTGGCATAAAAAGAGTAGTTGAAGAGTTTAGGAAATGTACAATACACTTCTCACTGGGGTAGTGAAGGAAAGCATCACAAAACTGGTAGCCTGTGGTCGGGACATTCAAGGATTGGTAGGATTTTAAAGAGGTAAAGTAGAAGGAAGAACATTAGCATAGGGGCAGCAGTAGGAATAAAATAGATCTAGAGAATTTCACGTAGTCCAGTTCGACTGGATCACAAGGAAGAGAAGGGCAGAAGTTTAATATTGGGGCAAGACCAGAAACATCCATGAATTCAAAGATAAATATTTAGAATTTAATGCAATAGGGCAGAGTGACCCACGGAAGGGTGGAACAAAGAGTGATATGATCAAAGCAGTTCTGATATTACTGCAGCGAAACAAAACATCCTTTCTTTCTTCCGTTTAAACAAAAGGAAAACGACTTTCGAGAACCTAGTACTCTGAGCCCTACTATTTTCATCACTTTTCAAATACAGGTAGAAATTCATTGTGTTTTACTGAAACTCATAAAATCCCAGTGAAAAGTTTCCTAAAATGTTTACCTTGAACATCAACTTTTGCTCCTAGTGTGAATAACCAACCAGACTTAGTGGTCACTGGTGCGTATGAGGTAAGTAATAAAGCTTTCTAAGCGTGTGTCAGCGAGTCATACTCGAAGCCCGTGTCATTTGACAGCAGCAGCTTCTAGAAATCTCATTTTCAGAAAACAGCCTCTCTGTTATAATTTGTGGGGTTTGAAGGATATTATAGGTGGATAATCAAATATGAAATTCCATAGAGGATATATCACTATTTAAAGAATCTGAGGCTAGAAAAATCTAAATGAAACAGTCATTGCTCACACTTTAACAGTATCTGACTGCTACAGAATAAAGTACACCAGTAATCATTTCATTTTGCCAGAAAAAGTAAAAGATATCCCCAAGTAATGCTTTAGAGTTTTGTTAATACATTTTGTCACAATAAGTTTTTACTTAGGAGGGAAACATTTTCTATTAGTTAATTTTTTCCCACTAATTTTAGTGAACTAACAGAACCAGAGCTTGACCTAATTAAAATCAGAAACAATGTTTTGTCTGCTGCACAAATCAGAAACCTTATTTTAAAAGAATCAACAGAAAATTTTCAACTGAAAAATGGGAAATAAGCACACAGATACGATATAGGAAGAAATATTTAACCCAAAGAACTAGTAAGAACTGCCAAAATAAGGTGAAAATCCTGGGAAACAAGGGGGAAAAAAAACCAAAACAAACAAACAAAAATGGTCACATTCACATCAGGACACAAAATTAGAGTTCTAGACAAACTCTGACCACAGTCATTACCTCAACATCCTCAGGTATTCAAACCATTAGCTCCTCAAGCTTCCTTTTCCTAAAATGCTCCTGAGATCAATCCCTGGTCAGGTAATACAGGAAGAGGTCTAAAGTTGTTCGACATTTCCTGGCTTGTAGCCACGTTGGCCCTTGTTTTTCCCACATGCAGTTGAATCTGATCATCTCTCCCCCCTGCCTACATTTCTTTCCCCCATCATGTCAACAATTCTAAAACAAGGAAATATACAACACACCCTTTTATTAGCTTCTTCTTCCTCTATAAAACAACTTCCAAGTTGCCTTCTTATCTCAAAGGTGATGAATCCTGATGGAATTTCCTGAGTATTTTGAAAAGCATCTAAAACCACTTTTATAACACCATCTAAAATTAGCCAGTTGTGGGGATCCCAAACTTAATGACTAGTAATTTTCCCCGGAAACTTCAGATGAAAACAATATCCTATTATATACAACTGGAGAGAGTAAAAGGCAGGCCATCTGACACTTTGTTTTAAGCAAGGGTGTTAAAAGTGGCAAGAATGAAAAGTTATAATTTTTAACTCCAATCCTAGGCTTTAAAACTTCAGAGACACAGTGAAAAGTATCATTTAGTTCATGTACAGAATTGTATTGTAAGTTTCTAATATGCTTTTCCATAGAAAGTTTACTTTTGAAAGTATATGATTGTTTGGCTTTTTAATACACTGAAGTACAAAATAGCAAACATTCTTGAAACAAAAATGATCCGCTGTAATCTTCAGGAAACTTTAAGTTTCTCTGTTGCTGAAGTGATATTCTCTTCACCACAAAATTGTCTCCAGCTACTTGAGCGCATGTTAACCTCTCCCTTCCATAACCATTGGGTACGGTACTATGCAAGATCTTACGCTGGTCTGTAACTGTTCAACATCTATACGTTCTACCTTGTTAAATGAACTCTAACCTTCTCAAAAGCAGGATAACCATATTTTTCTGTATCTTGTTACTATATAATGCTGCACAAGACTACAGAAAAGTTCATTTAAGAAGTCAAGTGTTACAGATGTTTGATTCCTAATGCTCTTTCTAAAGTGTTGTTTCTGTACTTAGGACAACCTAGTGAGTCTGGTTGTTGACAAGCAGAAAAAGAATCAAGTTCTGGAAAACCTGAGCAGAAACTTCATCACATTAAAAAAATAAAGAGGAGAAATTACATAGTCATCTGGAAATTGTTTCCTGTCTCTAATAACCATAGCTGCCACTAACTTCCCCCTCCCCCTTCCTTCTATCACACACACCAAATTAACGGGGAAAAAACCTGGATAATTCATTCACAACATGCAAGAGCTAAATTATCCAACCATCTGCATTCTTTCCCCAAGTCTTCCCTTTTTGAATATAAAAAGTAAAATATATAAGAAAGAAGAAAGTAATATTTTGAAGTCTACTACCTGAAAGGAACATCACTAGTGATTTTACGTGTTATATCATCTATTATTATCTACATTTTGTCAGTGAGACAACTGAGGCCCAGTGAGGTTGAATAGTTTCCCTAAAGCCAAAATCTCTGGTTTTCTTCCCCCACTACATCCAGCTAGAGTTTGTCCCACAGTTTAGTCACTCATTGAGAAAACATTTATCACAACTAGTCACCACTCTAGATACTGGAAATACGAAAGTGTGTGAGGCAGTCCACGCCCTCTCACAGAATGTACATTCTAGTAATGAAAGCAGAAACTAATAGCAAACGGGATAATTTGAGAGTTATAATTATTCACCAATACGACTTATGTACAATGATAGTCAAATATTTCTAAACATCTCTGCGATTAAATAGTTACAAAAACAAGAGGGGAGGCATTGACGATTGGCCCTCTTGTCAATCACTGAGCTTAAGCCATTGCGTCTTTTAATAAATCAGAGGCAGAGAGAAGGAAGCAGAGTATTAATGCTGCTCAGAATGTCTATAAAATAAAGTGACTATGTGAGACATCAGAATGGACAGCTCCAACAATGCTGGTTCTCAAACCCCAAATTCCATCTTTATCCATTATTACTAAGGTACCGCTGCATCATTTGACGAGTTGATTTGGAAAAACCAAGGGAGTGTTGTAACTTGACATAATCCCCCTATGAGAAAAGCAGGAGGGTTCCAACATGCTCATCATAAGGTTCCCCAGGCTGCACATGGTATCCGTTGAGCAATGGCATCCAGCACTCAGTCCATGGCCAGCAAGAACTGTGGCACTCAGCGACTAGAGTGGTCAGTAGCTACCAGGAAGTGCCTGGCCCCCGTGTGGCAGTTCCCATTACCCTCCACACTCCAAAACTTCCATCTATTAAACTTGGGAACGTATGCAAAATTGTTTTGTTTTAAGCAATGAGGACTCAGTGGAACCTACTTTTCCATCCCATACCTATTTATACAAGTATAAAAGTTGACTAAATTAGTTGTCAGCTATTTCTATAGCTGCCCCCACCCTTTCCTATGATATTTATAAAGTGTTGCGTAATTTGGGTTGGCCCCCGTCACTAAGAGAACTTGTATGTGTAAACTTCTTTGCAACTCCTGAGGAGGGCAGTTCCCGGAGTGAATGCCCCCCCGCAGAAGATGGAAGGCAGTCTAGAGGTCAAGGGCTCCAGATCAGCCCTCCATTCACAGGGCTATACGTTGCTACCGAAGCACGGCTTCAAGTCTATTTTTGACGCAGAAGTTACTACGTGGGGAGTGGGGTCTGTTTGAAGTTCATCAGGGTACACCTTCCATTTCCTCCTAAAACTGTCACACTCCAGAAGCTAAGATCTCAAAGAAGCCTCAGTCCCCTTCTAGAATCTTTCCCTCCCTTGCTTCAGAAGGGAGCAACAGTCCTTTTCAGACGAGCGGCACCCACAAGCCAAAAGTTTGCAGCAAACTTTCATTTAGACATCACCCCAAAGTCCTCCCACTTAACCAAGGAGGCAAAAGTATTCCACCCCACCGCCCCGCTCCCGGTAAGAATGAGCCCACGTTCTGTCGGTGCGGAAAAATTCTAAATCTTTCCCCAGATTCTACCACCACCCACCCCAACACCGGACTCCACCCGGTCAGAGAGTGACCACCCCCCGCCCCAGAACCCAGGGGGCGGGGGCACGGGGGTCTCCCGGGAAGCACACACCTTAGATTGATCCTCTCGCGCGAGGGAAGAGAGAGCAGAAGCACCCGTTTCCGCGGGCATGGGCGGAGTCTCTGCCTCCCCCGAATTAGCGCCTCGGTCCGGATACTCGCAGCGAGGCGAGCGTGGATGTCACTCGCCCCGAACAAGCTGGGCGGCTGTAACCCAACGCACCAGAGCAGCCGCGCCCCCGCCTCCCCCGAAACTCGCGCCTCCCGCTCCCCTCCCTGAGGGTCGACCCCGGCGGCGCGACCGCCACATCCAGCCGGATACCTCGGGCCCAGGCTCCGCCGACCCAGCGGGGAAGCGCGGAAATGGAGGCGGGGGACCCGGCCGGGAAGGCGGGGAAGCGTTGCGAACCAGCGGGCAGAGAACGAGCGAGGTCTCCGCCTCCAAATGAACAAGACTAGACCTGGGCGCGGGGCCCGCGGGGATGGGCCGCGGCGCGGCGTGCGCGTGGCCCTGGCCCCAGACCCCAAGTCCTGCCCGCGTCCTCGCCCGGCCTCACTCGAGACCCTCCGCCCAGCCTCGCCAGCCGGCTGGCGGGCCGGGAAGCCTCGGCGGGGCTAGGCCGGGGGAAGACGGCGGAGGTGTCGGATTTCCTCCGCCCTCCCCCTTGTGGGCCGCCCTCGCCACCTGCCCAGGAGAGAGGAGACACTCGTCCGCCTGCACGCCGGCGGGGCTGGCTTACCTGATATCTCGTTACCCGCCCCCGAATCTGGCTTCCCCTATTCGGCAGGCAGGCTTCCCTGGGCCTAGAAACGCGTCTGGGAGGCAGGCGGACCCCTGGGACCCCACCGTCAGAGCCCAAAGCCTTCGCCCGTGCTCCCCCCGCGCGCCCTGGAGGCGCGCCCGGCCGCCTGACCCCTGCCTGAATGTCAGCGAGAAGACCCACAGGGAAAACCAAGCCCAAGCTTCAGGGGGTGGGATGCAGAGCACGGGCTCCTCGGGCCCAGCCTCTTACAGGTGGGGGGAGGGGAGAGCCCGGGCAGCAGAGCTGCAAGCTTCCCAGTTGCACCCCGAGAACCGACCCTGCCCACTGAGCATGCCCAGCTCACTTGGCACTAGAAGTGCTAGGCGAGGCCAAAGGGGCCCAAGGAGGACGCAGATGGGGTTCAAATTGACCCATTTCTTTAAGGTCTTTCCTCCGAAGATCTCTGGGAGCGTTACACGTAACGTTTCTACCGTGGTATTGGAAAATACCCAGGGAAGGGTTGGAAAGGCCTTCCAAAAAAAGGCAGCCAAATTAGTTTGAAACAAAATCGCAGGGGTGGGGCTTTTTCAGCCAATTATTTATTGTCACTTACTAATTTCTTTAAATACCGGATAATTATTATAATTGACCCAGAGGAATATGTAGTTTCATTGGGTCCCAAACTCATAGTAACAGGAAACCAGCCCATCCAATGGGTAGTCTATCCAGTGGAACAGCGGGGGATTGGGGCGGGGGGTGGGGGTAGGGGGTGGGGGGTGTTAAATGATCAATGCTAGGTTCCCATCCCCACACCAGTTGAATCAGTCGGTGAATGGAACCTGGAAATCTTTATATTTTAAAACTATGGGTCTCAAAGTGTAGCTGGGGGAGCCAGCATCACCAGAGAACTTGATAGACATGCAGATTCCCGGCTTCACTCCAGACTACCTGATTCTTAAACTCTGGGGCCAGGGGCCTAGCTGATTGAACAAGCCCTTCAGGTGATTCTGGTGCACACTACAGCTTGGAACCAGTGTTGAAACCCTACCCCCACCCCATGATCCACGTGAGCACCCAGGCAGGGTTGAGAACCCCTCTAATAGACCATTGTTTTCACATTTTTTCAAATCCTAAACATTTGTCTAGAAGAGCAACACGTTGCATAGAAAAGGAATAATCTGGCAGAATTGAGGTGCCAGTCCTGGATTTTCTTCCCACTAATTCTCCCAGGACAGTTCAGTGCTTGGAAAATGGAGACAACATATTCACTTTTGTACCTAGCACAGTCCCTATAACATAATAGATGTTCTATAATTGTTCATTGATATGAAATGAATGCTCAGGTGAACAATTTGTTCCGAGCCCTATTATGTCTGCTGTTTATTTTCCCCACAAGTCCTGGTCACCTTGCTAGCTAACAAGCCAGCAGGGATTCAGTTCTCATCAGTAACCCATGACCACCCATGATGGTCCAATCCAAGTCAGACCCTGACAGAATAGGACATGGGAGGAGGTAGAGAACTTTGAGGTGAGAAAACTCAGAAGCACTGGACATGTTTTCACTTGCCAAGGCTGGGGCACAAAGCAACCAAAGAAAAGCAGGAGGACCCTAGGCACTGGTGGAATTCAGGAAAGGTATCAAATGAAAAAGGTGTGTAGGGGAGGGGTTAAGAGAGGAGAGATAAGAAAGCTTAACATGCATGATAAGCATACAGCTTACTCTGGATCTTCTTTTTCTAAACAACCCACCTCAGCCCTCCTCTTCCCCATGCTCCATACACATCTAATCTCAACTACAGCCTTGAAAAAAATTTTTAATTAGAAATCATTGTAAAATAATTACTTCCAATTACTGCATAAAAACATAGCTGATTTGTAGTTATTCATCATAACTTAGGCATCCACTTTTATTCAAGGCAAAAGTGGTAAAAAAATTAACTTTTCAATATATACACTAGATAATTTCAAAATGCAGAGGTTTATGATCCTTCTGCTTTAAGACCGACAGAGACTTACAAAATCAAAAACTATGCCGTATTTACTCCATCAGTATCTTCTAGAAGGAATAAGGATAAAAATAATTTTTTCCTTTTAGCCTTGAACATGATGCTTTAAAACTTAGGTTACTATTTATGAGTACCTAAAGTAGCTTTCCACCTCTCTACCTCTGCCCCTGGGTCTTGCTTATTATGATAAGAATTCCACTGAAAGAATTTGGCTGCTGACTGAGGTATCTAACAGTAATGTAATTTCCCATATGGATAAGCAATTTCTTTTCATTGTTAAGATAATTTTACGGGGAGGAGGGCAATAATCATTCATTTAGAAATTACTCTTCAAAATTAAGTATTACACTAGATACAAAACAATATTAAAAAGAAAAAAAAGTCTTCCCGACACACATACACTTGCTACAGCTTCTCATGGAATTAAAACAAAACCAAACAAACATGTTGAGGGCTAAAAAGGGAGAAAACTGAGTGAGGGTGTAGGAGGGGAAGCACTTATCATAACTAAATTTAAAAACACGAATTAATTATTTTAGCAGAAAACGATCTACTGACCCTACCAGTACCTCAGAGAAGTTAAGAGTCTTAAGTGTTTCTCCTTGTCGCCTTAAGCATGACTCAGCATTTGGAATGAAACTATGTTTACTGTCTTTCAGATTGAGGGTGTCAAATAACCTTGGTGCCACCTAACTCTTTTCTCATGTGCCTATGGAAACTTCAGGTCTATCCTAGGTTTTCAGGCTCACATGGCTACCGAAATCTGAAAAGCTTTCCCCTTTCCCTTCATTCCTATGTAAACAAAGCCTAAATTCACCTGCCATTAATTTATCTTGCTTTTGTAGTGTTGTCAGGTAAATTTGGGTTATTTTCTATAGTCTAGTGTAACAATACAAGCGAGAAATTCTTCCTTCCCAAGCCTGGAGAGTAGGTTCCCTGATGCTTAGACATCTTCAACCCAACTGCTGGGGGTGACCTTTCCCCCAAATGGGGAACCTTCCATTGGTGATTCTATTACTCACCTTTTATGACCATTTATCACCCGCCCAGGGTCAACTGCTTTAGTCCCTACCCACTTCTAGAGAGGAACACATTTTCCCTGAGTGTTCATTGGTTATCAAAGCTCATAATAAAATTATGGAATGTAAAGATTGAAAGGGGCCATAAATGTTATCAACTCACAGACTTTTGTTTTACAAATGATGAAACCAAGGCCCAGAATTATTAAGTACTTTCCCTAAAGTTACAGAGTTAGCCTAACATGGAGCGAAGACTAAAATGAGAAACTGCTTGGTATAGAGAACAGTGTGTGGGCTTCAAATCCATCCTCTTCTAAGTTCTTTAACCTCTAGCCACTCAGAGCCTCAGTTTCCTTATCAGTGAAAATATATTGAGAATAGCAAACATTCAATACTATTTACTCTGTGTCAGGCACTAGCCTTAACAAAGTACTTGTAATCTTTAATACTCTGAATAACTATGAGTTTTTTGGTTTGGCTTTGTTTTTACAAACTGGGAAACTGAGGCACAAAATTGTTAAGTAACATGCCCAAGAAAACACAGCTAGCAACAGCCAAACTGGAACTGAATGGGATAATATATGTAAAATGCCTAACATGGAGATTGTCGATAAAAGTATCACCAATGTCATTTCCTTACCCTGAACCCCACACATTCTGACTCATGGTCCAACACTTGGCCAAGACACCTTTGTTCTGAGCTTTGATTGCTGTGTATGCTCACATCTTTCTTCCATTCTATTATTTTAGTACTTTACATAATTTAGGAAGTACTGTATGTACCTATAATCTTATCCATTGTTAACAACAGTTACAACATTAAGAAGATAACCAAACATTAAACAAAGACTTCAAGTTTACTACTTACAAAAACAAAAACAAAAACAAAAACCCACTAATATGGAGTTTCTAGAAGATTAGCAGTGCTGTCCAGAAAAATCTTAAATCCTTGAACAGGACTGGACCAGTACCTTTGGAGCTTGGAGATTAGAGCAGGTCATTTATCATTTAGTGGGCCTCCACCTCCTTGTTACTTGAATTCTTAAAAGCAGAATTATAGACATCTAAAAATATCCAACAGAAAATCTTCCCACATCAGTGATTTTCAAAGAGTTAGGATCAAGAATGAGGTAATCATACAGTATATGATCCTTGAAAAGATGAAATGAAAATACTAAATATATTTTAATAGGTTTAACCCATATTTTAATGGGTTCTTTAAGGTTTATTTCTGCTTTATAAGAATCTGGGAAAGTCGTCTTGAAATAAATTTTTAAGGCATCAATATAAAGTGACACCAGGAAACTTACTTAGATGTAAAGGTCTTGTGGGTAAAGGAAATATGAACTTCCTTGGGCAGGCATCCACTTTGTTCTTTGGACAAGGCAGCACTGAAAACAAATGATGATATAAATTGAGTAATGTTGTCTCTGGAACATAGACTCCTATTTAATAGCAGGAGGAAGGTTGTGGGCAAGCAGATATGTCACAAATAACTCATGCAGAGAACATGAAAATGTATTAGATTCTGACATGGGAGCTGAAACAAAATGGAGGATTGGGTTCTTCAGAGTAACTGTTTATGATTCAGTGAAAGAGGCAAATAAGCCGAGAGTAAACAGCCCAAGAAACTGGAGATTTGTTCAGTTCCGTGTCTGAATACCTGTTACATAACCTGGAGATGGCTTCAATCTCAGCAGTAAATGCTTAAAATAAACTTGACTACAGTTTGTAATGTTATAATGTGATTTTTTTTTGAATAAGTGAATCTGAATAGCAAAAAAATAGCGCAACAATAGCAAAGGACAGGGTTTATGCCTGTGCCTGATTAGCTGTAAAATAATAAGAATGTTGTGTCTTAATTCAGCAGCCTTGAAGCACGTGGGCAATGACCTAACTTCTTCCAAGCCAAGAGGAAAGCCCTTTACACACAGGGGTATAGGCCAGAGAGTAACAGGTGCTGTTCCCTCAGCAAATACCTTGGACTCAAAAGGAAATCTCCTTCATTCCTCCTCTGTCAGCAAAAGCATCATGCAAAGCCAAAAAATGAACCATGGAAAAGTAGAGAATTTTTGTTCTGCTATCTTTGAGTTACATATTGAAGTTTATTTTATTTTATTTTTGCGGTACGCGGGCCTCTCACTGCTGTGGCCTCTCCCGTTGCGGAACACAGGCTCCGGACACGCAGATTCAGCGGCCATGGCTCACGGGCCCAGCCGCTCCGCGGCATGTGGGATCTTCCCGGACCGGGGCACGAACCCATGTCCCCTGCATCAGCAGACGGACGCTCAACCACTGCACCAACCAGGGAAGCCCAAGATTTATTTTTAAAATAGCTCTTTTGGGGGGCATAAAACAAAAGAAGAGAATGGTTCAATGTAACCTTCATCAAAGAGAAATTTGAAAATTTAATGGAAAGTCTATTAACATTCTCTAGAACACACTGTAAATAGATAATCCCACTTCCTTCTTGCCTAACTTTCAACCCTGGTCAAGTTTCTGAGAACTAAGACAGCTTGACATGTGATAAAAAGCTAGAAACTGGTGTCAGGGCATCTGAAAAAACAATTTTTTACCTAGTAAATTTAGAGTATGTGTGTTCTAAAAATATCTTTCAATAGTCAAATGTGGAGGAAGGCACTTTTTCCTGAGCATGTGCTCTTCACTATCAAACTGAGCCTCTCAGAGTTTTGAAAAAGAGTAAAAGTCCAGCCCTCACAAAGATGGCCTTCCTACAGTGGGTCTCAAAGTGTTGCAGGGTGGAATTCTAGCTTTTCCATGATTTTCCTCACCCTAGACACAATTTACATTCTTGCTTTGGAGCTATGTGAAAGCAAATTATCCCCAGGCTTAAGGAGGTAAAGTGAAGACTTAAAAGCTATCCTATTGTAGGCTGAATAGTGGCCTCCCTGGAACCTTTGAATGTCACCTTATATGGGGGATGGGGAGTATTAACAGATATGATTTAATTAAGGATCCTGAGATGGAGACGTTTTCCTGAATTATCAGGGAGGACCCTAAATGCAGTCACATATAACCTTATAAGAAAGAAGTAATAGGGAGGGTTTACACAGACAGAAGAGTATAAGACAATGTCATCATGTACACAGATTAGAGTAATGCAGACACAAGTCAAGGAACGCCAGCAGCTGGAAGAAGCAAGGAATGGATTCTCCCCCAGATCTTCTGGAGAGAGTGCAGCCCTGCTGACCCTGATTTCAGTCCAGTGATTTTGGACTTCTGGCCTCCAGACCTGTGGGAGACTATATCTCTTGTTTTAAACCACCAAGTTGGTGGTAATTTGTTACAGCAGCAATAGGAAACTAATACAACTTCTTTCATTTATTTTCCTTTGACACCAACATCAATCTATCTCTGTAGAGCTAGCCCGTCAGTACATCACTGGCATTTGTAGGGTATTCTTCATTCAAGATGCCAAAGCAATTTACAGCCATGTAAATGGGCTCAATTTTCTGCCTTGTGGGACATTCAAGCAATACCAGAAATTTCCAAAATTTGAGAGATGTCTGGACCTTTTTTCTTTTTTTTTTTGAGCTTTCTAATAAGTGAAGAAATACCAAAACAAGGTTGAAAAAATTATGGTATAATCTGAATGTTACAGTTAGCCAACTAATGCTTAGCAGAAGGAATATGTTGGTAATTGTCCCTATAGCTTCATTTAGAGATAAGAGCAAAATTTGTAATTTGAGGTCTGTGGTAGATGGATTGACACACCACCCAGATCCTCCTTCAAGCAGAAATTCTTTTTCCAGCTGCTGGAAGCATCTCCAGCTGCCAACTCAATGAGAGAGCCGCCTCATTCAAGGGCATCCCTTTCCTGGACTGGTCCTTACCCTGTGATTGAGTGAAGCAGGGGTATAAAGGCTCAGCTGGATAATTGGGAGATAACTCTAATGGGCTGTGTATTCTCCAGAACTCCCTTAGTGGGTGAATGAGGCTTTGTTGAGCTTGCATCACAATTCTACTTCTCCCTCTGTCCACTTCTGCTTCCGCACTCTGCTTTTCAAAAGTATCTCTAAAAATAACCTGCATGTCATACTCTGTCTCAGTATCTGCTTCCAGAAAACCCAAGCTGTGTCAGGGCCTTTCATAAATGGGAAGCCCAGGTAACCAGACCCTTGAGTTCCACAGAATTTTAAATTCGTTCTTTCTCCTTGCTCTGATTTATCCACTGGGATTATAATTTCTGTCCAGCTCAAATGAAGAAGCATTTCCTAGAGCCAGGAGTCTTTGCAATCTGCTCTATATATCCAAGGGCACCAGGCTTCTCAGAACCACATATAGTTCAGGTGTGTGAGTTGCCATATTTTCCCCAAACCCTATTTCCTTTCAAGTTTCTCTAACTTATGTGTTTCTAATTTTAGTCAATCAATGGATATTTATTGAGCACCACCTATACACCAGGCACTGTTCTATTGTTCCAGTGATACAGTGGTAGGTGCTCGTATCACACAGTCCAGATTGTAGCATGTGATAGGCTCTAGGTTGACCTTTACACATGCCTTCCAGGCAAGGTAAAATGAATTAATTAGGCTAGATGTAAGACAAGGAGTGGTAGGTCTGGGGCAAATTGGAGACAGCATACCACAGCTAAAGAGATTGCTCTACCTAAACCTGGTGATCAAACTTTGTGCTACCAGCTAGGACAACAGGTATATGCTTCCTTATGTGATGTAATATGAAGTCTGCATTATCACCTCGGAATTATTTTTGCCCTAAATGTTTAAACTAAATTAGTCAAGCCTTTAGATCTGAATCCCAATCCACAAGATAACTGACCCCTTCAACAAGACAATGCCATAGAAGAAAAGGGGCAAGTGGGGGAGAGCCTGATCTAGAGTAAAAGTGACTTATGTGATATAACTAAATGCAATGCATATGTTTTAATTGGATCCTGGCTTGAAAGGAAAATGAATCTGAAAGAAACTCTGGGACAATGGGGAAATTTGAATATAGACTGAGTAAAGATGACCTTCGGGAATGATGATTGATTTTTTTTTCAGCATGATAGTAAGATTGCAGTTCTGTAGGAAACTGTCCTTATTTTTAGAAATGCATGCTAACATATTTAGGGATGAAGTAATATAACCATTTTAAGATGGTTCAGCAAAAATATAAATGTATATAGGTATTTACTTTTATAATAAATATGGGAAAATATTAACTATTGTTGAATCTAGAGGTAGGTGAATAGGTATTTATTTGTATTTCTACTCTTCAGTTAGCCTTAAGATTTTCATAATCAAAATCTTGAGAGAAAATAAATGGGGCGGCCTTTACACAGCTCTTGTCCATTGCTGTCATGTAGGAATTAGGCCCACTGTTACTAGATACTCTGAATTTTCAAAAGAAGCCGGAAATCTGGGGTTTTTATATAAAATGCTTTTCCCACGTAAGAAAATATTAGCAACCACATCTAAAAGCAAATCAACAACAACAACAAAACCTCTGTGCAGGCCTGATACAATGTATTTGGATGCTGAAGCTCTAGGCTCTAATCAGCATCTCTGATTCAGATCATTTGCACCTTAACACTTTCCCTTACACATTGGCTCTGACCCTCCGTCCCTGATTTTCTTCTTTCTCAACGTGACATCTGGCTAACTCAGTCCTTTTCTCACCCTTGCTCTTCTTTTTTCCCAGCTGGCCTCTACTGCTTTGCGGTTTCATTGAGCAGTTGACAGATAATGTGAGAATTAATCAGGCTATGGATTTCTCTGGAGTATCAGATAATTTAGCAAACTGAGAATTGTTTAATAATTATCCTAGAGCACTAAACATTATCCTAATGATCTAAAGTAGTTATTAAACCTTCCCACTTAAGATTATTAAATTGCAACATCTGTCTACAGGAAGCATTTCTATTGCATGTAATATTTGTAAAACATTTACAACTGCTTTTAGTTATATCTCAGACCCTATGATACATTTATTGTTTCTTTCCTTATTTAATGGCTAAAAACACTAGGCATGGAGTCCTAAGGGTAACTTGAGTCCTCTGTAGGAGAAGGTATTAGACCTAGGAAAGCTTCCTGGATGACAGGCTGCTGTTTATCCAACTGCACCACGTTCTCTCCAGGCCTTGTTTGCTTTATTAGCTAATTACCAGACTGCATATTCAACCCAGGTTCCAACTTTATTAAGGGCTATTTACTAGCTAAAATCAATACCGTTTCGATTAGACACCTGGCATTGCTTTTGGTAACTAAGCATTATTTGGGCTTCACTGCTTTTACTCCATCAGGGAGATGGGAAAGTGCTTTGTTTTGATGTTTTACACTTAGTGGCTACTGCTCTTAGCAGTAGGAGATAAAAGGGCAGTTGAGACTTGCTTTGCCAAGGCAGAGACTAGGAACAAACACGTAATATTTACTGCACAAGGAAAGGGGCAAAGAAAAATAGAATGATAGACAGTGATTTTACTATTTTAAAGCTCTTTTTTCATTAGCTAAATCTCTTTGGATATATGTCTGGCACACCAAGCACCACATTAGCCCCAAAAATAAAAAGATAAATAAAATACACTCTCCAACTTGCTTAAGTTGGAAAGAAACAAAATTGAAACAATAATAACTATAAAAGAGTGAAAAGAGCAAAAAGTAGATGTGGAACTGGGTTTTGACATAGCATAGGAAAAGGGAATGCTTTATTCTTTCTAGAAAGAAAAATGCCAAAGAAAGCATTTTTGTTGGTGATGATGGTGAAATAAACAAAAAAGGTCCTTTTTAATATAGGTATTTTATTATGAAGGTACAGTGTTCCCCTTTATCAATGGGGGAACACTCCAAGACCCCAGTGGATAACTGAAACCGCAGATGTTACTGAACCCTGTATATACTATGTTTTTTCCTATGCATGCATACCTATGATAAAGTTGAATTTATAAATTAGGCACAGTAAGAGATTAACAAAAGTAACTAATAATAAAATAGAACCATTATAAATATATACTGTAATAAAAGTTATGTGAATGTGGTCTCTCTCAAAATATCTTATTGTACAAATTTAATGCCTTTGCCATCTTAACTAAGCACTTATCATACACTGTGGTCGTAACTTTTGCAGTTTGAGGTACAACAACAAAACCAACTCGAACTTCTTTTTCTGTCTTCATAAGTTTATGGTTAGAAGATTCCTTCTTACTGTAGACCTTAGCAACCTCAGCACACGATTTTTTTTCTCTCTGTATTAGGTCGAGAGCTTTCAACTTCTCACTTTATGGCTTCTCTTTGGCATATCTGAGTTGCCACCATCACTACTCTTGAGCTTTGGGGCCATTATTAAGTAAAATAGGGTTACCTGAACACAAGCATGCAACAGCCTATCTGATCTCATAAACTAGACAGCCACTAAGTATAAATTGATTACTTCTGGAATTTCCCATTTAATATTTTAGGACCGCAGTTGACCACAGGTAACTGAAACTGTGAAAAGAAAAACTGTGAATAAGGGGGACTACTACTGTAATCCATGGTCATTTTGTAAACATGAAAATATACAGACAAAAAAGAGGAAGAAACCCCTATGGTCCCACCACTCAGATCACAACCATTGTTAATAGTTTGCTATAAACATATTACAAATGTTTTCTATTATGTATATGCTTTCATTTAACAACACATAGAGAACATCTTTCTACGAAAATAAACACTTAGACATGATCCATATCATCATTTTTACTGGCTGCATAGCATTTCAGTGGGAAGATTAATCTATTCAGCCAATCCCAATCTCTTATTCAAGGACCTGCCAAGATGGCTTCCAACCTGTATTATAGACAACACTGCTTTGAATATCTTTGTATTCATGTCCAAATGATTCTTAAGAATATACGCTTCAAGTGGGATTATTGAGCCAAATCTGATGAACATTTAAAAAACATTTCAACACTTATTAGCTTGCCCAAGGAAAGCTTTCAGGTGGAAGGGATACTGGAGCTGGGTGTTAAAGGATAAGCAGAAGAGTGGGAAGAAAAGTGAGAGAAAGACATCAACAGGAAAGAGCTCGTTATCTTCAAGTTGTTCTGAGGTCATACTCTAAACCCAGGCATCTTTTGGGCTAAATCAATAAAAAGGAACAGTAGTTTTATAGAGAACTCTGAGGGTAATGTAAGGTAAAAGATATAAAGGATAAGGGTTTTTTTTTCTTTCAACACTCGAGAATATGCTAAGGAGTTGGAGCACCTTCTGGAATGCTAACATGAACATTTTCATGATCCACAACACCAGGCAGAACTTTCAAGGAAGGCAAACCATTGTTACCTCTTAGCCCACTCTTCCAATGCCCATTCAACCCTCTTTCAGCTTCCAGGAAAAGTATAGAACTGTAGGGCTGCTTGATGCAAAGTTGTTGATTGTTTTTTGTTTTATTTTTATTTAATGTATGTACAAATAACCTGGACCACTTATATGAAAATGCTTCTCCCTAGAAGTAAAAGGTACCTACATAGATTTTGTCCTGTAAAAACAGGTTGGGGACTAAGGATTTGTATTCTAATGAGCACCCCAAGCTAATTAGGATGTAGGTAGTCCTCAGATTGCGCCATGTTGAATAACTCTGCTATATTAGTCCCTTGCTACTCAAAAGGCAGTTCCTGTATAAGCAGCAAAAGCATTACCTGGGTGCTTGTTAGAAATGCAGAATCTCAGGCCTCACCCCAGACCTACTAGACAGAATCTGGACTTTAAAAATTTTCCTGGACGATTCGCATGCACATTAAATTCTAATAAACCCTATTCTGTAGGTTAACTGTCAATAAATAAACTGAGTAGATCCAACACAGAAAAAATTTCCCATGAAAAGTAGAAGTCCTATCCATTTGGTTTTTGGGGGGACCAAGAATTCATATACTACTGGGTACTGAGAATATGCATCAAAAAGCCTTGTGTCTCACATTCTTTCCAGCATCACTTGAATAATCTCGGGGGAAAAAAATCCCAGAAGGATAAACCAGTGACATATAAGACTCCTTCACTAACATTCCAGGAAAAGTGATGAGGAAAAATGAGATCTAAATGATCTATTCATAGTTCTCTAGTTAACCCCTTCTATGTGTATATCAATTTCTAACTCTTTTCTAGGTATGAATGACTTTAGGGGAGGTTGCAGCAAGAAAGATTTAAACAACTTGAAGTATGATCAATAGATGCTAAATGAAATAATACTGGTTTTGGTTTTATTTCTCTTGTCAGTTTCTATTGAACCTTTCAAATTAGAAAATTATGTAGCTGAAACTAAAAAGAAATAGGGAAAATGATGGAGCTTTTATTTACCATTACTAGTTGATATTTTAAGAAGTTCAAAATTGGTAGAAATACACCTTGTTGAGTCACAAATTTCATTGTGTTAGTCTCATAGGAATCTGGTTGGAGACAACCAACTTGTAATCAAATCTGAACATTGTTAGCATGTTGAAATTTTCACTAAATAGTTAAATAATTATTTCAGATAGGTATGGTGGGATTTGGAATAACCCAAAGGGAAAAATAATATATGTTAGATCAAGTAAAAATTTTGTATCCCACTTCTTGTGTTTCAAATATACTTAGAAAGAAGTTTCAAAGTTTGTTAGACCTTAAAGATGCAACGTAACTTTGGTTGTTCTCATCCTCTAAGTTTATTTTAAATAAGGAAATGTTTGGTTTTGATTAACCAAAAGAAAAAAGAGAGAGAGGCAGGCAGACAGACAGAATTAACCACAGAGCCATAGAGCACTTATTTATAAGTTTTTGATTAGTACTCAAAAGTATATGTCTCAATGCACATTTCACCATAAAAAATACTCAGGTAAAATTTCTCTAATGCAAATTTAACCATGTTCTGTCTCTTCAGACTTGTTCTTGTTGATGATAAGGAGGAGAAGGATGATTAAAAAAGACAGAAGAGGGCTTCCCTGGTGGCGCAGTGGTTGAGAGTGCGCCTGCCGATGCAGGAGACACGGGTTCGTGCCCCGGTCTGGGAGGATCCCACATGCCGCGGAGCGGCTGGGCCCGTGAGCCATGGCCACTGGGCCTGTACGTCCGGAGCCTGTGCTCCGCAACGGGAGAGGCCACAGCAGTGAGAGGCCCGCGTACCGCAAAAAAAAAAAAAAAAAAAAAAAAAAGACAAAAGAGGTCAAGAAAAAAAGAAAAGCAGAATGGAAGTGGGAGAGAGCCAGATGAGATCAGTCAGTAAGGAGGCTTTACATCACTCAGATATATAAATTTAAAGCCAACAGTAACAAGAAGGAAAAGAGCTGGAGTGCTAATTCTTTTCTCATTAAAACTGGAAAGAAATGCTATTTCTTCCTGAAATTAAGCTTCATTATCAGCTATAATACTTCATGGACCATTTGACTGGTCTCTGGAAATCTCTTGGTTGTAACTTTATGGTTCATGGTATCATATTTCTCAAACTTTCAATATTTATACATGCCCCTCACTATTTTTGCTTCCCTAGTTAACATTTTTCTTCAAATCAACTTACTTTTTAAAAAAGTTAACTTCTCCCTAAGAAATAATTTCCATGAATTACACATTAATATAAACAAATTAAATAAATGAAAAATGTAAATGTCCATATGCACCTAAAAGCATTTCATGAACCAACAGCATTTGGCAAATCCTGATGTAATAGGTGCTCAATAAATATTTGGTAAATTAAGGAACAAATCTTATTTTTAGTAGCTTGTTTATGAACCTGAATATGCAAGATACAAATAGGAAATCATTGCCCATTCATCAAGGTTTTGCTCCAAATCATCAAATCAATTGTAATTTTCATCTTCTGGCATACGTTTGATTTTTTACAACCATTCAGAGTTTACCTCATTACTGGTATTAATCAAATACTATTTTGTAACTTTTCAGTGTTCCTTTTTATTGATCATTCACCTTGCAAAGAATGAGATCTAAGGGAAAAAAAAAAAAGAAAGAAAAATAAAGAAAGTGATCCCAAACCAAATTCTGAGTAAAATTGATTGATTCATCCTTCAGTGAACTCTTACAATGCGTGAGACATGGTTCTAGTTTCTGAAAATGCGAAGATAAAAAAAGACTTAATCCTGATTCCAAACTACTTAAAATTTCATGAGAAAACAAGTCTGTTAAACAGATAAATGTCATTCGGGGCAATAAATGTTACAAGAGAGGTATGTATCAGTGCCTCAGGAGTACAAAGGAGTGACCAACAGTGCCTGAGGACAGCCAAGGTGAGATTTCAGTAGAGTCATGTATTAGCTAATCTCCAGGATCTGGCACCATACAAGGCACTCAAGAATCATTCATAAAACTCATGAATAGTGAAGGAAAAGAGTCAGATATTAACCACTTGGATAAACAGGAAAAAATCAATCCAGATCTAAGCTGTCCAGTATGCCAGGCAAATTAGTTTGAACTTTAGAACAAAGTGATATAAAGCACGTGGAGACTTAGACATATTTTCATTTAATTTTAAACAATGAATCCTAACACACGTAATCCAAATTACGTTTAAGTAATATTTTTTCATTTTCCAATATGATTTCAAAGGATGAGTCATTTTAACTCTTATACAAGTGAGATTATTGGGAAAAGTATAAAATGGGTTAGAAGAAGACCTGTAATCTGATGACAGCTCTACCAGTAACTGGCTCCTGTCCTTAGTCAAACTACAGCCTCCTTGGGCCTGAATTTTTCTTCGATTTGGAAGCGTCTAACATTGGGTTGTAGTTGCAAAACACATTCAGAGTCTAACTACTTCTCACCATTGTCCTTGCTACCATCTGTCCCAGCCGCCATGATCTTTTGCATGGATTATTGGAATAACCTCTTACCTTGACTCATTGCTACCTTTCTTGCCCCCATTCACTCTATTCTCAACTCAGCAGCCAGACTACTTCTGTTAAGTAATATCAGTTTAGTAAAACCATTCCTCTGCTTAAAATCTTCCAGTGACATTCCATATCATTCAGATCAAAAGACAAATTCCTTGCCATGGACACCACCTGCCCACCTATCTCCCTAATCTCATCTCCCATCACTTTCCCCTGCCTCCATTTCATTCCAACTACAGGATCTCCTTGCTGCTTCTTAAAAAAAAAGCACCTTCCACCTCAGGGACCTTGGAGTTTACGCTTTATATTCTCTCTGCAAGAATACTCTTCCACTTTGACACATCTTCCCTCGAATGTCACTTCCTCAGTGGGGCCTTCCCTTACCACCTTATTTACAATTTTAGTCCCTTATCAACATTATATAACCCCTTTCCCTGCTTTATTTTTCCCATTTATTGTATCTTTTAAAAATCTTCCCACTTAGAATGTTAATACCATGAGGGTAGGGATTTTTGTCTGTTTTATTCAAGGATGTATCCTCGGTGACTTGTAGAGTATCTGGCACATAAAGGTCTCAAAAAATATTTCATGAATGACTAAAGTAATTAGTAAAAAGTAAAGACTTTGAATTAGACTTCCTTCTTGCTCTACTCTTCCACAGTTGAATAACAGCATGTGTGGTCATTACATTGTCTAAAAGATGGAGGAAATAGGAGCACATTAACTCATCATCATAATAATGTAATTTCTGAATCTAGTTAGATATTATGTAATATCTTTATGTTCTTATTTAACAACATATATTAAAGACCTGCTGATCCCTTCTGGGACTGTCACTGCTATTTAGAATATATATGAAATAATTGATGATATCCCCTGTTTTTCAAATTACAAATGGCGTTGAAATTATAATCATTTAAAGAGTAAGTACTCATTAAAGTAATGCTGGTACTAAATAATCGAAAAAGTTTTTAGCTCTCATCCACTTTGAATGTAAAAGGTTGATTCTTTTCTTAATAAAGCTCACCAATAATATGATGCTGATAAAGCTGCTGAAATGTCACAGAGCTACAGAGCTAGAAAGTAACTTGAGATCATTCGGTTCACACCCTTTCCATAAAGCATGTGAATATCTAGACTATTCAGGACCAATGTATTCCTTAGGACAGAAACACACTTAGATGTATCTATAAGAAACATTATAAATACTTTAAGATAATAGGTCTATTCCGTACATTTTAATGTGAATGTTTGACCTCACATGTCAATTCTCTCTCCTTGTGCTTTAGGATCAATTAAACAATTCAGGAATTTAGAATGAAAAAAACCTTATGCCTCTTTGAAATGGTAGTTTTATTTTTTAAACTGTTGGGTTTAACTTTCAGTTTATATACAATTTGAAGAATTAGAAACATAGGTAAGCAGTAAATTGTATGTTATTTATGTTTTAGTCTGCTTTAAAATATCAGTTCTGAAAACAGTTTCACTTAGAATGCTAAAATGAAAGTGGGTTAATGACATGATGTATGTTCTCTATATTTTTATCACCATTTTAAAATTTAAGTGACAGCAAGAATGACATCAAGACTCTATCCTTCAACTGTAAGGAAAATCAAGCTTTGTCTCCAAGTGATTTGTGCATTTGCACTTTTAAATTTAACATTGCAAATTATTTAAACTGAAGTGACTGAATTTCAGAGGCAAACTAAATCCAGTTGAATCCTTTCTGCTGATTCACTAATTGTGTTAAATATATAGATCACTTTATCTACATTCTCCACACTCCCATGGAAGAAAATTCAGGAATTTAGAATGAAAAAAACCTTATGCCTCTTTGAAATGG